>NW_011476277.1:5169-6033 GCF_000754665.1 Bison bison bison | reverse complement strand
CCCCCGGCCCGTTGCCACTTGTTAAAAATCAAACTGAGGGCAAGTAAGAGGTGTAATCTGCACATGTTACCATCTCCCCAGGCTCAGCTGTGCTGCCCTAATCATCTCCATCTCAGACACCAAACACTGTTAGCCCCCTACTCCAGGCAAAGTCAGCTGGACAGGCTGGGATCAAATGACTGCTCTGCCCTCAGCCCATCACTGGGCTTCCCAGGTGGCATTAGTGATAAAGAACCTGCCTGCCAATGCAGGAGATGTAAGAGACATGGGTTTAATCCCTGGGTCGAGAAGATGCCCTGGAGGAGGAAATGGCAACCCACTTCAGATTATGCCTGGAGAATCCCATGGACAGAGGTGCCTGGGGTTCTATGGTCTGTAGCATCGCAAAGAGTCAGACACAACTAAAGTGATGTAGCACGCACACACGCACAGAGCCCATGACTGTCACTTGCACACATCAGCCACTCCTGGCCCCATGACCTTCTTCCTCCCATGTTAAAAAACTGGATGTTATCCTTCGCGCTTCCCTGTCTTCCTCCATCCATCCACTCACTTGTTCTCTCCACAAGCACTTATTGAGCACCTAGGAGAAGCAAGTGGGTGGTGCTGGGTTTATACTAATGAACAAGACAAGTACCGTCCCTATCCTCATGGAGCTCATCACCTACACAGGGAAATGGACGTGAACCAAACAGACATACAAGTGTTCATTTTAAATGAAACACACCGGAAATTCCCTGACACTCCAGTGGCTGAAACACTGCTCTTTCACTATCAGGGCTTGGGTTCCATCCCTAGTAGGGGAACTAAGATCCTGCAGGCGTACAGTATGGCCAAAAAAAAAAAATTAAAGTAAATAAAATT
>NW_011476277.1:0-2799 GCF_000754665.1 Bison bison bison | reverse complement strand
CAAGGGTCTCCAGGAGATAGAGATGAGGTTGTGGAATCACAAAGGCAATGTGATGGGGGAGGGGAAAGACCAGAAAGACCTGAGGACCGACCAGGGAGTGCCTGAAAGAAAGACCAACCAGGGGCCTTCCCTGATGGTCTGGTGCTTAAGAATCTGCCTTCCAACTCAGGGCATGTGGGTTCAATCCCTGGTTGGTTAGGGAAATAATATCCCATATGCCACAGGGCAACTAAGCTCTGTGCTGCAACTAGGCTCCAACACAGCCAAATAAATAAAAATAGATCGATATTTAAAGAAAGAAAGATCAACCATGAGTGGGCAGCACAATGTGACCCTGGACAAATCATGCCTGAGAACCAGCAGAGATGTGACTTCCAGCTGAATGCAAGAGCCTTAAAAGCTGGGAGGTGGGGGCTATGTCTTGATTTGGGTTTCCTCAAAAGCAGACCCAGAGACAAAGATTTGGGTGTAGGCAGTGAATTTGGGAGGTATTCCGGGGAAGCACAGTGAAGGAGTAGGGAGTGAGACAGGGGAGGGAAGACAATAAACTACTCATTAATTAGCAGGTTGGTCTCAGGGCTGGTGGAGCTCAACCCCACCCAGAACTCTCTAGGAAGACTATACGGCACACACCTGAGAAGTGTCCCCAAGGGCAAGAAAGCCAGCTGTTCATTCACTGGAGTAGTCGAATGATCATTTTCAAAAAGATGTCCACACCCTAATTTCCAGGACCTGTGAATATGACCTTAATGGGGAAAAAAAGGTATCTGTCAGTATAATTAAGGATCTTGAGATAAGAGCACCCCAGACTATCCAGATGAGACCTAAATCCAAGGATCTTAGATACACAGTAAAAAAGGGAAAAGGCCAAGTGAGATGAAAGGCAGAGACTGGAGTGATGCAACCACAGGCCAAGGAACACTGGGAGCAGCCAGAAGCTGGAAGAGTCAGAAATGACTCTCCCCTAGAACCTTTGGAGGGAGCCAGTCCCTGCCAACATCCTGATTCCAGACTTCTGGCCTCAAGACCTGGGAGAAAGGACATTTCTGTTGTCTCATGCCACCCAGTTTACAGAATTTTGTTACAGCAGCCACAGAACATGGATACATCCACCAAGTCCCATCCCTCCTTGGTTAAGGTTTATTCCTGAGGTCAGCCTCCTGGCATTGCCAGGCTGCACCACCAAAGGCCGAGCCCGAAAAAGACCTGTTCTTGCAGAAGGAAGGCACTTCTCACTGAAGATGAGAACTGCCCAGTGAGCCTGAACTGCAGATGACCTGCCCTCTGTTGGGGAGGGTGTTGGAGGAGGGAGGCGGGCACTGACGGCACTGAGTGCCACAGGACGGCTCCAATTGGGTCCGGGCCACCTTCCGCTCTACCTGACTGTTTTCCATGGGGGTTCCCATTAAGAAGCAGGCTCCGCCTCAGAACCAGCCTGTCAGGTAGGAAAGGAAACTCACATTAAGATGTGCCAGCTGTGTGTCTGCATGAACGTCCCCCCTCCCAACACGCACATCCTTCCAATGGCCCTGTGAGATATGGAGCATGTGTTGGGAAGAATAATATCCCATGCTCCAAAGATGTCCACATCCTAATCCCCAGAACCTATGAATACGTGACCTTATATGGCAGAAGGGACTCTACAGGTGTGATTAAGAATCATGAGATGGGAAGATAAGCCTGGATTGTCCAGGTAGGTCCGATGTAATCCCAAGGATCCTTATTGGGGGAAAAGGGAGGCAAGAGGGTCAGGAGGTCACAGTTGCAGAGAGAGGAAGATACTATCTTGCTGGCTCTGAAGCTGGAGGAAGGAGCCAGGAGCCAAAGAATGCAGGAGCCTCTAGCAGCTGGAAGGGGTTCTCCCCTAGAACCTCCAGAAGGAACACAGCCCTGCTGACACCTTGATTTTAGCCCAGGGAGACCCACTGCAGACTTCTGACCTCCAGAACTGTAAAGAGAGTAAATTCGTGTTGTTTACAGCTGCTGAGTTTGTGTTAATTTATACAACATTGGATATGTATAGATTTTTGAAAAAAGGGATTCGCCTGTGGGCTGAGAGGAATGGGATGACCGGAAGAGCATTTCTGAGCTATGAGTTGATGTGTTATTTCCCCACCACCCGCCTCACATTCACTCTATTGCTTTCTTCTCTTCCCTCCCCCCACCCCAAGTCTCTGAGTTCATTGCCTGAGAGAACAGACAGGATATGACCTGAGTAGGGGGAGCAGAAACAAGACATCTGCCTGGTTTGGATGTCTGTAAGCCTGTGTTCTTGCAGGACACAAACAAGTGTGTGAGAGGAACACGACCGCCTGGGGAGAGACCAGGCGGGAGGGGCTGGGCGTGGTTGAGAGTCCACAGGGCTTGCACCTCGTGTGTGATGTAATATTTAAGATTGAACAAACCAGACTTGGGGGAATATGCTGAGTACTTTGGGGGCTGTCATCAGAGCTGGGGACCAGAGGAGGAACCCCTGTGGGTGGAGAAAGGGTTTCTGCTAAAGGGCATACATGTCTCTGCCATGATCCCAGGGCATCTCGGGCTGGGCAACCGAAGAATGTCCTCTTCCTTGCAGGCCTAGGAGGAAACTTGGCTGGGATTCCAAACCTTATGGATGCCTGGAGGCACCAGCTGCTGGGGCTGAGCTGATCCTGCCCTGTGGAGGCCAGCCAGAAGCTCCTGGGGTCTCCGAGACAGTGCCTGGGTCTGTGGGTTAAAGGAGACCCTCCCCAGCCCCACACCCTCGGCCGAGGGAGTGAGGGGGAGTGGACGCCAGGAGGCCTGTGGGGAGGACTCGTG
>NW_011476276.1:19766-20926 GCF_000754665.1 Bison bison bison | reverse complement strand
ACACAGCTGAGCAGCTAAGCATATAAGCAATAAACCCAGCACCCCACAGCCCCCTCTCCGAGTTTACTGAACAAAGACACGCCCTACACTGTCTGCATCAGGGCCTGCCCAGGGCGCCTGGTGCAGGCGGGGAGGGGTGGAGCAGTCAGGAGCCGCCCCCGTTCTTCCTGCGCCGTCCCACGTGGCAGCATGCTCCCGCATTTATCCCCAGGGGGCTACAGTAGGGGTCTCTGCTGCTCCCCCCCGCCCACTGTAAGGCTCTTGTACTCAGGGACTCAGGCTTCCCCAGTGGCTCAGTTGGAAAAGAATCCACCTGCAACGTGGGAGACCTGGGTTCGATCCCTGGGCTGGGAAGATTCCTGGAGAAGAGAAAGGCTCCCCACTCCAGTATTCTGGCCTGGAGAATTCCATAGACCATATACAGTCCATGGAGTCACAGAGTCAGACACGACTGAGCGACTCTCTTCACTCAGGGGCTCACCTGGGACCCCGCCCATTGCCTCCCCTCCCTGGGGTCCACTCACCCTGTGCTGAAGCTTCCCCTGCCCAAGGGACCCCCCCCTCCACGGCCCTCCCCAGCCCCTTCAGCTCTGGCTGGCTGACCTGACACCCCGGTCCCCAGAAGGCCCAGGTGCTCTGACCTGGGCTCACAGGCAAAGCCAGCCAGGGATGGGAACAGGCATCCCAGTGACCCTGCAGGTGGAGACGGGATGAGTCGTGATTTGGGAGCCTGAGAAGAGTCGCCTGACCACCGCCCAGCACCGGCCGCCTGGGTGTGTGCCGAGAGAGGCGGGAGCAGAGAGCAGTGTCCCTGCCGGGGACAGGCCCAGAGTGGTGCTGGGACGTGGCCATGTGCCCGGGGCCAGGCCGCACGCAGGTTCAGGGAACCACAACACGTCAGAGGAGTCCTCGCCGGCTCCCACAGAACAGTACCACCGACTACTTCTGCTTTAAAGATGGGGCCGCTTTCCTTCACACACGCGGATGTGGAGGGTGTGTGAAGGGAAGGACACCACAGTGGGAGCTGGGGTACACGGGTGGCCCCGGGGATTTTAATCTTAGGGAAGTTGCTTAGTTGTGTCCGACTCTTAGTGACCCCATGGACTGTAGCCCACCAGGCTCCTCCGTCCATGGGGTTCTCCAGGCAAGAATACTGCAGT
>NW_011476276.1:13653-16329 GCF_000754665.1 Bison bison bison | reverse complement strand
GGGGGGTCCGGGGAGATGCACTGAGCGGGGCAGAAGGCGTGGGGAAGACCAACGAGTCCTGGGCTGAAGCCCCAGAGGTCGGGCCTTCTCTAGTCACTAGCGGGAGCCCCCCTGAGCCCCCAAGGGGCCCAGAGCAGGCCCAGTGGAGTAGGCCAGGGCCTCGGAGGCAGGTGCCGGGTCATACCTAGTAAGCTGGGGGCAAAGGTTACCTGCACCAGAGGCGCGGGGCTGGCCTGGAGGGAGCGGGTTCCCCTGGGGGAGGAGCTTGAACTCTACCAGGCTCCATCCTCTGAGCCTCATTCCCACAAAAAGACAAAACAGGCCTCATTCAACAGCAGTTTCCTGAGCTCTGGCCCCTTGCCGGAGAGGGCGGAGCCTTCCCTGTCCTAGGAGGGGACCGCGGGGCCCCCAGGCTTGGACCTGAGGCTCCCCCGGGGCAGACAGGTGTCCCTGGTCTGGGGGAAGGGGCTGAACGAGCCAGCCCCAGAGGGGGACCCAGGCCAATCCACCAGGAGCGGCCACAGGAGGGCAGAGCCCCCACCAGCCAGCCCACCGGCCTGTCCCCTAAATCGCCCGCCTGTTCTGCATTCCCGGAGCGCGCAGAGGGCAGACTCGTTTCCTCCCAGATGGTGTCCTCACTGGACAAGAGTAAAACCTGGCAGACGGCTGTCGATCCCTGACTTTTCCTTCAGGGTTTCTGCTCAATCGTGAGGCCCTTGCGGCCACCCTGGCTCCCCACTGGGACTAGAGAAGCCATCGGGTGGGGTCGGGCCACAGACCAGAGGGACTGTTGAGGGTCAAACCGGCGGCGGGTGGGGTGGTCACTGCACACAAGAGGCAACACGGCGGGGCAGCCAGCGTAGGGGTCTGAGAGGGGCTGCAGCCTGGGGCGCTCCGTCGCAGGGGGACAAGGAAGCAGGGTGTCCTGAGACTGCAGGCAGGATGTGACCCCCACGCTCTGAGACTGGGGGGCCGTGAACAAGCACCTACGGGACGGCAGGGTCCTGTCCCTGACCGCAGCCGGGCACGGGGGACCGTCCGACGGCCAGGATGGAGAACGAACCACCACACTCGCCGCGCCGTGACCCCCAAGTGTCAAGGGCGCCGAGCCCCCGTGAAGGGGGAACAAGGCAGTCGAGAGGGAAAGGGCTCCCCAAGGAAGGCACACTTGGCAAGGCTGAAGCCGGAGGAGGAACGGTGGAGACCACACGAGCAAGGGCCCTGGGGCGGGAGTGGGCGGGGCGTCCGGGCCACGTGAGGCAGGGACAGAACGGAGGGGAGAAGCCAGGGGGACCCCAGGGCCGCCCTGAACCCACACGGGAGACACAGATCATGCTGACACCCAGTGCTGCCCACAGGCCTGGCTGCACGATGGGCCAGAGGTAACAGGAAGCTGGAAGGGAGCTGTAAAGTCCTGGGCTTTGAGCCCAACAACAGAAAACTCGCCCACCTGACTGGCAGCAGAGCCTCACGGAGGGGCAGGGGCACGGGGGGTGACAGGGTCCCCCTCCAGGCGGGGGTGTGATGACAGGGCCCCCTCCCAGGCGTGCTCCCAGGGCCTCCGTCCCCAGAGCAGAGCAGATGGACGTGGGCGGGGGCGCTCACCGAGCTGGGGTTCAGCCCCACGTTCGCCTCCACGTAGGTCTCGGTCTTGGGCTCGACGGCCAGCTCGGCCTCCAGGATCTTCTCCACTGGCATGTCCTCGTTGGCGCTGCTGCTGGACTCCACCTCGCTCTCGCCCCGGTCCTTGCCCCGCTGCCGCTCCTCCTGCACGGCTGAGGCGGGGGAGGGGGTCACTGGTCAGCCCGCAGCTCCCGCGGCAGCCTCTGCCCCCGGGGCCCAAGCAGCGCGTCCGCCAGCCAGCCAGGGCCAGGGAGAGTGAGGCTGCTCGGGGCCGGCCAGACCGCAGCCCCGTCTCTGCCCCAAGCCCGGCCTCCCGCTCCCGGGGGGACTGTGCACTCTGAGAACAGAGCGCGCCGCCTCTCGCTAATTCATTCAACCACGGTTCACACCAGGACCACCCAGGGCCAAGGCAGACAGGGCCCCGCTCTCAGGAAGCCAACAGCTCAGCAGGGATCCCGAAGTGGAGTGAGAAGGGCTTTCATGGGCTATGGACGTAGGCACAGCCAGGATGGCTTCCCGGAAGAAGCGGCAACGCAGTTGAAGAGACAGAAAGGCAGGGACGGCAGCTCAGGCAGGGGCGGGGCATGCGCCGAGGCAGAGGGGGTGTCCAGCATGAGGCTGGAGGACTGGGCAGACGGGGGCAGCCTAGTCTCTGGGAACCAGGAAGAGAGGGAAGGGTTTATTTCAACACGCACCAAGGAGACCCACGCGGAGGAAGGCCGAGGGGACCAGGCACCCCACGCTGGGCGTTCACAGACCCTCGATCTCAGAGCCCACGTAGCTCAGGCTGCCCTCTCCTAAGAGGCGCTGAGACCTCCCTGAGGTCACCCCGCAGGCCAGTGGGACACTGAGCCACAGCCCAGCTGTGGACCCCACCCAGAGCCCTGCAAAGCCCCAAGGGGCTCCTGCCGTGTCCTGGGCTGACCCCACCACCCCACCTCTACTGGGGACAGCAAGGACCCCGGGCCAGAGCAGCAGGAGGAGTCCACAGCGGGCAGAAGCCTAGTCCAAGGCCAGAGGGGCTGCCACAGAGCCCAGCACCCTCGCAGCGGA
>NW_011476276.1:10834-13201 GCF_000754665.1 Bison bison bison | reverse complement strand
AGCCAGAGCAGGTCCAGGCATCCCCTTGACACCCCAGGTGCCCTCAGCGCCCACCTCAGACAGAGCTTCGCAGGGCCCCTGGGGACCCCAGCACAGAGGGGAGCTTGTGCAAGCCCACTCCCGGGGGCCGTGGTGCACACACGGCCGCCGTGCTGTGCGGAAGGGCCCGCTTGCAGCCCCTCAACCCAGGGGCCAGGGGAGCCTCCGTTCTCCGAGCCTGGGGGCGTGAGGGCTTCGCTCTGGGGCTCCCTGGGGTCCCCGGGCTCCACACAGCTTCATAACAGCCCACGTCAACCCCTCTCCACCACGCCGGCCCCACCAACGACCGTTCGGAGACGCCGGGACCCAGCGGTGCCCTTCTCTGGGCCATGGGGCGTCCTGAGGGCCAGCCCGCCCTCCTTCCTGCCTCCATAGACGGCTGCTCACAGCTGCCCCCCGCCAGGGGCTTCGCTCTCCGAGCCCAAATGTTGACTCAAGTGAGGGACTTTCCGTTGGTGCAGCCGGACTCCAGACAGGCCAGCCTACGCTGCGGACCGCACCAGCTGGGCCACGGAGCCAGGCAGAAGGCTTCGGGCCAGAGCTTTTGCAAGCCTGGTGCTTCTGCAAAGTCTGACAGCTGGTGGGGCTGGGTGGGAAGCTCAAGCTGGCTGGCCTGGTCCCCGCTACCCCCACCCACAGCGGATGCTGGGCTGGGCCGGGCACCTCCTCAGGTCACCATCTGTGCAGGAGACTGGGTCACAGGCCAGAAGGGTGGACCCAGAGCGAGGCAGCCACACGGGCCCATCTGGACCACAGCCAAGTGATGGGAACGCAGAACCCTGGCGAGCAGTGTCCCTGAGACCCTGAGAGTGGGGTCCCTGGGGTCTGTGCTCTAGACAGAGCTGAGAGGCCCGTTTTACCAAGTGGGGAAACTGAGGTCCAGAGCACCCCTCATGGCTGAGCCCTCAGGAGAGCAGGCAGCTCAGGAGTCAGACCTGCTCTGCCCCGGGTGAGCCCAAGCCTCTCTAGGCCCCAGCACCGCCCCCCACCTGCAGTGAGACTGACGACACCCACCTCCCGGGGGTCCACAGGCACTGTCCTCCATCTGCTCGTGACTCCCACCCCCACGCCCCCCACGCCATGGCCCAGTTACAGGGATGCCCGCACTCAAGATGGCCCTGGGCGCAGGGGTGCCGACCGGGGGGCCTTGGGTGTGGGGCGGGGGGGCAGAATTAAGTAGCAAAGCTCTGTGAGCACCCTCACTATAAATATTACGGTTTTACTTATAGACAGTGGCGGGAGCGGGGTGGCTAGGATTCTTGCTGGACCAGGTCAGCCGTCGTTTGCACGTGGTCGTATGTGACTGACATCTAGCTGGCGGGAGGCCTCAGGCAGGAGGGGCGGCCAAGACAGGGCCTTGTCCTCCTCCCAGCCCAGGGTGGGGGCGGGGGGCTGCATGGCGGAGGGTGGGGGGACGTTGCCATGAGAGCAGAGCTGGCAGGCCCGCTGTTGGGATCCCCAGGAAAACCCCGGGGCCAGCGCTCCCCAGCAGTCAAGCCAGCACCTGGAGGGGCACTAAACACCCCAACACGGCCAGGGTCCCCGCAGTCAGCGACTCCGGCCTGGGACCCCTCTCTGGCACGGTGCTTGCTGCCAGCCCCCTGGGGAGCTGAGAGGTGGGAGGGGGCGTCCGGGTAGGGGAACTCAGGCCTGCTGCCTCCTTTGCTTTGGGCACTTCCCCTGTCCCTTGCAGGACCCGAGGGGCAGGAAGGACGGGATTTCACCAGCGGCCCTGGCCTGGCTGCCCCTTCTCAAGGGCAGAGGGGGCGTCCCTGCCAGAGGCCACAGGGCAAGTTAGGTGCCTCCAGCTCAGAGGACCCGGCCCTCCGTCCCCTCAGTCTGCACACGAGAACGGTTATGTGCATACAATCACACATGCACACAGGCTCACACCCACACATGCACACCAGCACTCACACAGACTCACACGCACACACACACACATGCACACACACACACATGTGCACACAGGCTCACACACAGACGCGCACAGGCCTACACCCACGCACCCACACCAGCACTCACAGACTCACATGCACACTCGCAGACACACCCACACGTGCACACAGGCTCACATGCACACCAGCACACATGTGCACACACAGATGCACACACTCACACCCACACATTCTCACCAGCATTTACACAGACTCACGTGCACTCACACACAGACGCACAGGCACACACAGACGCACACACACACGCACCCATCTTGTGGCCACCAGTCGCTCGCCCGCCCCCCACGCCCCCCACCACATCCCTCCCTTTGGGGGGAGCCTGCCAACACCCCCATGCACAGGTGAGGACACCGAGGCTGGGAGAAGCGAG
>NW_011476276.1:7410-10734 GCF_000754665.1 Bison bison bison | reverse complement strand
GGGGTGGCCCCTGCAGCCTGGCGCTCTCACCCCAGACGGGGGCCGCGTCGCCCTCTCAGGCCGCGAAGCTCCGCGCACTGGCCTGTGCCCTCTTCAGACGGGAGCGCCCACAGGCCCCCGAGGGCGGCCGCATGCCCAGCGGACAGGCCTAGCCCAGCCGGGGAGGCCTAGCCCGCGGGCACTTCCCACCCAGGGCCCCGGCCCCGCGGGCCCGACACGCAGCCGTCACCTCCCACGTCACTTGCTAGCCAGCCCTCCCTGCGGTCAGCCAGTCAGGTGCCAGCCCCGAGCCTGCGTCCCCACTGCACCAGAAGCAACCAGAAGCCTCTCACATGGGTCGTGTCGTGCGGGGCCGGCTGGCATGGCTGCCCACCACGGGGCAGCACCTAGGAGGGCTCGGGCTGGCCCTGGGGGCCTACAGCCTACACGCTCCTGGACAAGGCTAGGGTGGCACGCTGGGCCCCCATCGCAGGGCACTGCACTGCCCCAAGTCATGCTGCCAAAGCCCTGCCCCCGCTGGGGAGCCCTCCTGGCAGGGCTCACACCCCGGGGTGGGGGCAGAGAGGAAGGAGCCTGGCGTGCACCTTGCTGACCCACAGAGCCCTCTGCAGGGCCGGCACCGTGGCCACGCGGGGTCTACCACTCACCCCTCTGGAGGGCAAGGCGGTGGGGCTGCCCCTGCAGCTGCGGGGGGCCAGACAGCGCTGCACCGGCGGGCAGACGGAGCCGCCTCCCACCGCCCCGTGGCTCTCGGGCCAGCGAAGAGTTTAACGTTGTGCTGGGAGCACGAGGGGGCCATGTAGGAGGGTTTTTACTGCCTGCTCGTGACTTATAAATCCAGCAGGAGGCGAGGGGAGGTGGGTCCTGATGGAATCAGGTATTTATCTAATGGCCCATAAATCAGGCCTCGAGGGCCGCGGTGCCTCAGGACGGCGCCCAACGCTCCAGACTCATGCATCAGATGGAGAGCGCGGGCATACGGACCTGCAGGCTCGGCCCCCAAGGCCTCTTCCCTGCCCTCGAGCCCCGCTCCCTGGCCACCAGGCCCGCTCCCTACCCCCGAGGCCTCCTCCCTCCCTGGGGGGCGGGGGGTGTGTGGACAGTCATGGCACCATGGGTGGGTGAGTGTATGTGACCAGCAGGGACCCCAAAGAGGCTCCGGGCACAGCAGGCGCCCCTAACAGCCACTAGTGGGCAAGCACAGGGGGGTCAGAGCCGCTGACCCCCCAGACCCGAGACTGCAGCTCCACTGGGACAGGAGACGCTGTCTCCACTCTCCCCAGACCTTGGGGCGACAGTTCACTGGGGTGTCCCCCAGGCCCACAAGTGGAAAGCTTGAGAGGGCCTTAGGAGAGGATCAGTGTTTACTGGACTGGACAGCCCTGGGAACCTACGTTCGGTCACTCTGTGGGGCCCCCAGGTCTCAGCCTCTGCACGTGCTGTCCCCGCCATCCAGACACGTGGTCTGCTGAACACCCCTCCACTCTTCAGGGGTCAGCTGGACACCTGTCCACCAAGTGCTGCCCAATGCCCACAGCAGGGCCGGGGCCTCCTCTGGGTTCCCACAGGCCCCAGGCTTCCCTGAAGGTCACACTGACCACTCCCAGGGGGCCCTTCCTGGCTGTGTGATGGTTACTTTCAATGGACAGATGACCACGGCTCGCTGACCCAAACCAAAGTGCAGAGGGATCTGCCCACCACGTGCTTGCCCCCTGCCCAAGTTTCCATCCTTCAGGAACAACACTGCACTCACCACCTCCAGGAAGCCCACCCTGACTACATGGGGCAGCCAGAGGAACTGGGGCCGGACACAGGCCTCCCCACACCAGGCACATGCTTCCTCTGGCCTCCTGCTGGCCTTGAGGAAGAAGGTCAGCACTGGAAGCCAGGGCCCGGTTCCAGCCCAACATGTGACCATGGCCGAGCCCCAGACCCTCTGGGCCTCAGCCTCTCCACAAGCACACAGAAGGGGGGGCCAATGTCTCTATGGAACATGCGCCCTCATCAGGAAGGCTGGGTGGGCAGACCAAGGCCCAGGCCGGCCCCCCAGCTCACGCTGGAGCCCAGGAGGCGCCGCTCTACAGGGTCCATGGGCACACTGCCCCTCGCCAGCGCCGAGTCTCCCAGCCCATCACTGCCTCTCAGCCTCAAGGCACAGATCTTGCAGGACCACTGGCCCAGCTGAGGTCTCGGGTTGTCAGCAAGAAGGCCTGGGGCCCAGGAGATAAACGAAGGAGATGGAGATTGCAGACTCCACAAGAGGGCAGTCCCCAGTGACGAGACAGCCGCCCGGCTCCCCCATGGGACCGTGTGGGGGAAGGTGCACACACACCAGCCTGTGGGGACCGTGGAGCAGAAACAGTGCGGGAGGGACACGCAGACCCTCAGCCCAGAGACAGACCCTCCCAGCCAGGAGCCCCCAAGCCTGGGCCAGGGAAACCAAGGCCCACAGATAGCAAGGGGCTGTGAGGAGCCTGCCCCAGGCCCAGGCCCTGGCCAGCGGGACAGTTTCAGTGACCCCCTGGGAGCAGCCTTCCATGTTCCCTGCCCCACCGCCCGACACACACCTGCTGTCAACGAAACCCGGACCCAGTCCCAAGGCCGAGAGGCCTGCAGCCCAAGTCTCTCTACTGTGAGGATCTGGGTCGCGAGGCACCCCCGCCCCATCTGCGGGAGGAAGCAGAGCCCAGGACAACCCAGCGCCCAGAATGCTTCCGTTGTCCTGATGGTCTCCAGAGCTCCTTACCCGTGCCCCCCCAGCCCCAGGTCTCCTGGACCGTCCTACTGAGCAGCAACAAGCAGGCCCCAGGACTGGCCTGTACACTCCCTGGGGTTCGTTCCAGGTGGAGCCCCCACCTCCCACCACAGCCCCCCGAGAGCCCACATGATCAGCAGGGCCCACCAGGACCTTGGAGAGGTTCTGATGGATGCCTGTCGCCAGTGGGGCTGGGAGCTGCCAGCAGGCAGGATCAAGGGTGTCCCTCCTGTAACCCCAGAGCCTGGCGCGAAGCTGGTGCTCAGACAAGTCAGTGAGTGAGAGACCCCAGCCCCCAGGGATGTGTGCCAACGCAGCAGCAGTGGAGGCCTCTAGAGGGAGTGAGAGCCCCGTCATCAGAAGTATGCAAAGGAGCTGTGAGCAGGGAGGGCCTCGCACCCGCACGCCTACCTTCGCGCTTCATGCCCATGGCCAGGCACTTCTGGTAGCGGCAGTACTGGCAGCGGTTGCGCTGCCGCTTGTCAATCAGGCAGTCCTTGTTGTCCCGGCAGGTGTAGGTCAGGTCCTTGCGCACCGTCCGCTTGAAGAAGCCCTTGCAGCCCTCGCAG
>NW_011476276.1:5543-6876 GCF_000754665.1 Bison bison bison | reverse complement strand
GCTGCGGAGGGAAAGCGGGGTCGGCCCTGGCAGGCGCTGCGGGGCATCCGCGGGGCAAAGAAGGCGCTGCCACGCCCCCCTCCACGGAGAGAGAAACCGGGGCTCAGAGGGGGCCTCGCCCACCCCCAGCCCTGTGGCCCGGCAGGCCCAGCCCCACGGAGCCCGGCAGGATGTCCACCCCATCGGCCTGGCCAGGCTGGAGGAGGCCGTCCTGCCCCCAGAGCCCCAGCTCCCAAGGAACCCCAGGCTCGGAGGACCCGGCTCCCACCCCTGCCCCTCGTCCGCCTAAGTGAGAACTGCCTGCCACCCCCGGGTGCTGCCCCCAGCGGTCAGCCAGAGCTCTGGGACCCGCTGGTGTGGCGGGCGCTTTAGGGACCCCAACCCATGGATGGGCACCGAAGCCTGACCCCAGAGAGGAGGGAGGGGAGAGGGAGGAGACAGGACCCCTACACACACACACAGACACACACCCTCACACACACACAGACACACCAAATACACAGACACACAGACACACACAAACCTCACACACACACACACATTCTCACACACACACACACAATCCTCAAACACACACACACACACACACACACACACACACACACGGCATGGTGGTGGACTCAGATCCTGCAACCCGAGGAGAGAGGGAGGAAACAGCACCCCCTACACACACACACCCTCCGCCATCTCACACACACACACAATCCTCACACACTCACCTCACACACACATACACAACCTCCACCATCACACACACAATCCTCGCAAACACACCTCTCACACACACACATCCTCCATCACACACACACACACAATCCTCACACACACACACCCCCTCCGCCCCTCCCGCCATCCTGACGCTGCGCCAGGAGGAAGCGTGGGAAACTCACCGGTCACCGTGGCAACAGCTGCCGCGGCAGTGACACAGCAGTTTTGGTTCCGCTGCGCCCACCCCAGCTCTCCCCTCAGCGCCCAGGGCCCAGGGGTGCTTCCCACCACACCCTGCAAGCCAGCCGCACCCCACAGGCGCCAGGGCGCCAGCCGGCAGCCCCCCAGCACCCTCACTTCTGCAAAGCCCTGACCGAGGCGGAAGTCAGGTCCTGCAGCTCTTCTGGACGGACCGCAGCCGCCGCGCTGCCCCCGGGTCTCCCCGGGCTGGGCTCCTCCTGCACATGGGAGCCTCACCCCCTTCCCTCCCTGTGGGCCCCGATTCCCATCCCCCTCCTCCCAGGACAGGAGGAGCTGGTGCTCAGCGTGCACAGAGCACTCGCTGAGCACCTGCAGGGCTCCTCCAGCCCTGGACGTCTGGGCTCGCCTGCCCAGGTGGCCACCT
>NW_011476276.1:2501-4834 GCF_000754665.1 Bison bison bison | reverse complement strand
TGGGGGGGTCGGCCACAGCTGACCATGAGGGTTCTGCCTCCTCCGTTCCCTGAGTGACTTTGGGGGAATTATCTAACCGCCCTGGGCCTGAGGCTTCTTGTGTAAAAACCGGATAAACAGGAGTGTCTCCGTCCGAAAGTCGCCGTTGGGATGACAGAGCAATCTGGGGGCCGCGCGGACAGCAGAGCTCCTGAACCCAGCTCAGGGCACAGCAAGCAGCCTCTGCAGGACTACTGGGGCCTCCGGGGGCCAGCCCCAGGCCGGCTGGGCCGCAGAGGACGGAAGGCAGCTCCCAGCCAGAGGGGGCCGCCAAGCACATGCTTGGAGAAGGGCACACCAAAGGACTGCTGGAAAAAGGGCAGGAGACTGGGGTGGCCGGGGTGGCCAGTCAGCAGCAGAGGCCAAGGGAGGCCCCCAGGGGCCCTGAGGACACTGTGTGGGCCAGAGGCTGGGCCCGAGGCCTCCCGCGGGCTGTGGGAGCCCGGCTGCAACACTGAACAGCTGGATCCGCTGGACAGCACCCCGGAAAGGAACTCGGGCACTTCCTCTGTGGCTGTCCAAACCATGCTGGGTGAGTAGGGGCCACCTGTCCTGTCCCCCAGGCCACCACAGGCAGACCCTCGGGACCGGTGTCCGCCCTCCATAACCTGAGGCGGGCCTTAGCACCAGGGACGGAGCCCTCAGGTATGGTCAGCATCAGTGGCGGCTCCGCGGTGTGCCCAGGGTGGGGGCCCATCCCATTTCCCCTTTCACATCCTTGGCATTCACCTCAGTTCCCACGGAGCCTTCAGTGATCTCCTCCTGTCTCTCGCCGCCCCTCGTCCACGCCCACCACACCCTTCCTTTCCAGCCCTCGCGGGTGAAGCCGATCACCCCCGTCAGCATGGGGTGGGAGGCCCCTGGACCCCACCGGCCTCTGCCTGCCCATCAAGGCTGGGGGCAAACCCCTACACATGGCCTGGTGGACGCAGCTTCATGGCCGTGGTGCCCACAGCAAGGACAGGCAGGGCCCATGCGGGTCCTGCCCAGGGAGGCTGATCAGGGTGGTGAGGCCAGGGCGCCAAGGTGCCCACACGTGCCTAGCACTGCAGGCGAGCTCTGGGCCGAGGTGGGGAATGCCCCCTGGGCTGATGGAGCCCCTGAACCAGGGGAGAGGAGGGGCAGCTCAGCCCACGGTGCCTGCGGCCCGGCCCATTTCTGCCCAGAGCCCCCAGCACCGCCCGCATCCACTTCCCTGCAGGGCGCGGTCGAGTCGGGGGCCATCCCCGCCAGCAGCAGGAGTCAGACTGCCTCACTGGTTCCGGCCCCATGACTCCGCGGTTGTGGTTTTGAGGCGGAGGTGGGGGGATGCCCCCCTGAACTCCACCCACACTTCCATGAATATGGGGAACCCCAAGTTTTTAAGACAAACTGCTGAAGCTTAGAAGCTGAACTCGGCTCCCAGGGAAGGAGTTATGGGGGGCAGGGTGGTGGGGACTAAGGCCTTCCCAGGAATGGTGGCCAGAGGCTGATCCCAGGGCTCGGACCGCGGCTAAGCCACCTGCGGCCCGACTGACCTACAGAAGGACAGGCGGACAGCTGAGCGGTGGGTCGCGGCGAACGTCCGGGGACACACCCGCCCCCTCCACTCCCTGAGCCCCGGCATCAGGCTCGGGACCTGTGGCTCCTCGCTCACAAGCACCTGCACTCAACAAGCACCCATCGCGTGCCGGCGGCAACAGACCGGGACAGACGAGGCCCCGAACCCCCACCCCCAGCACCGCCCCCCCAGACAGGCTAACCCCAAGGCCTGGGGGCACCACTGCACCCCCCAGCACCGCCCCCCCAGACAGGCTAACCCCAAAGCTTGGGGGCATCACTGACACCCTCGGGCCCTACCCCGCAGAGCCCCCACTCCAGACTCGCACCCAGGCTCCTCCGCACATGAGCCCTGGAGGCGTGCAGGGCAGGTACCAGGCCAGGGGGCAGCAAGGAGCTTCGCAGGCCTGAGAGCCAGCAGGTGCTGCCTCTGGCCCGGTTCCCAGGGGACAGGTGCAGGTCGGGCCTCGTCTGCCTCTCGCTGAGCAGCAGGCACTCTGCAGCCAGCGAGGATCGGGGTGTGGTGGCTACGCTACAAAGAACACGGTCAGGCCCAGGAAGGCAGCTGAGACCCCTCGCACCAACCCTCCAGCCTTCTGTCTGCTTCTGGAAGGCCCGGACACAAGGGAGCATGGGCTCCCCAGGAACAAAGGGGCTGATGAGGGGCCTGGAGAGCCAGAGGGGGGCTCCACCGAGACCAGCTCCGGACAGGCCTAGCTGACAGGCAGGGGGCAGGCTCCAGACCTCAAGGCATC
>NW_011476276.1:1100-2218 GCF_000754665.1 Bison bison bison | reverse complement strand
GGAGTGGAGAGTCCTGGAGCCAGCCGCTCCCGGGCAGCAGGGAGCCCGCGGGACACGCTGACACCATTAGCCACACATCTCTGGGCAGGGGGGCCTGTGCTGGAGTCCCTCTCGAGACGGCTGTCCTGCCCCCCTCAGGGAGACAGCTCCCAGAGCTCCTGTCTAGGGCCCTCCTCTACTGGGGCCTCCTTGATGGACAGGCCTTCCTCTACGGGGGCCTCCTCTATGGGGGCCTCCTCTACTGGGGTGGGGGTGCCTTCCTCTACTGGTGGGCCCTCCTCTACAGGGACCTCCCTCTATGGGGGCAGTGCTTTCTCTATGGGAGGCCTCTCTCTATGGGGATCCTCCCTCTATGGGGGCCTCCTCTACTGGGGTGGGGGTGCCTTCCTTTATGGAGGACCTCCCTCTGTGGGGTTGGCCTTTCTCTACTGGGACCTTCCTCCACAAAGATGACAGCTGATCCCAGACATGAATGACATGCAGCAAAGGGGAACTCAGCTCTGTCAGGAAGGACAGTTTGAGCCCCAGAAACAAGGAGAACCCTTGGGATTCAAGCAGAACTCCCAGGCATTCAGCAAAAAATCCCACCAGGAGACCATCAGAGCCAGGAGACAAGATGAGCAGCTGGGACCCTGGGCACCCCGGGCAGCTCTGTCGGTGTTCAGACAAGAAGCACCCACACTGGGCGGGTTGGTGGGGGTGGGTGGTGGACCAGGCCTCAGGGGTCCCCCAGACAAGAGCTGGCTCTGCCAGGCGCCAGCTGCCTCCTGATCTGGACACAACCCCAAAAGAGAGACTGTTCCGAGAAGCATCTGAGCAAACTCGACCATGGAGACCACCAAGCCCAAAAGGTCATCTCTGAGACTGCTTCCAGAGACAGAAGGTTTAAGTGATGGCACCTGCTTCCCAGGGGCCATAGAAAGTGAAAGCGAAAGTGAAGTCGCTCAGTAGTGTCTGACTCTTTGCGACCCCATGGACAGCAGCCTGCACTAGGCTCCTCCATCCCTGGGATTTTCTAGGCAAGAGTACTGGAGTGGGTTGCCATTTCCTTCTCCAGGGAATCTTCCCGACCCAGGGATGGAACCCAGGTCTCCTGCATTGTAGACAGACGTTTTACT
>NW_011476276.1:0-800 GCF_000754665.1 Bison bison bison | reverse complement strand
AGGGTGCTGATGGGTGAGTGCAGCTGTCCCGGAGAGCCGAGTGAGGAGCCGATGCTGGGCCCCAGGGAGGGGTGCAGCGAGGGGGCGGCCATGGAGCTGCGCGCCGTGGGGGAGCTGAGGGGGGAGGAGGTCACCTGCGTGGAGAAGTCTGCAAGACAAGAAGCCACAGGAGGCTGGTCAGGAGCCCACACCGGCGACCCACTACCCCCTGGGCCACAGCGACCACGCCAGGTCGTGAATGGCAAGGGACTGCCCTGGACAGGGCCCCGCTGGCCTGGGAGGCCCGGCCAGGCACACCCGGAGCTCCCCTCCGGGCACCAGCCCCACCTGGCCCAACTCTGAGGTTCAGGCTGGGCCCGAGGCAGACGTAGGAAGGGCAGGCTGACAGCCTACCCGGGCAGGGAGGCCAGATGGCTGCCCCTTGAACCCGCAGCACCCCAAGCCCATCCACCTGGAATGCGTGGTGGCCCCGAGTTGCCAGCCTCTCTGCCCATCTACTCAGGGGGTCAAGGTGAAAGCTGACGTTTCCACCACACCCACCGTGCAGAACAGTCCGTGTCCTCTGCTCAGTGTGGATGAGCGAGTGAAGTTGTGAGGTAAACGGCAGGTCCCCTGACCCCATTTTACAGACAGGGAACTGAGGCCCCGCGTCCTTCCAACCACGCACGCACGGTGGGCCCCGCACACCGCACAGGCCTGCTCAGGGGCCCAAGCAGCGGTGGCCGAGACACCACACCCCCAGGCCCTCTAACACACGGGGCCCTGGAGAGGTACACTTCCTGTGTGCCCGTGTGTTAGAG
>NW_011476275.1:192270-193783 GCF_000754665.1 Bison bison bison | reverse complement strand
CCACAGGGGCAGGGACTCTGGGTGCAGCAGACCCAGGTATGGCATAAGCCCTCTAGGAGGAGGTCGCCATTAACCCCACCAGAGAGCCGCCAGAACTTACACAGGACTGGGGAAACAGACTCTTGGAAGGCACAAACAGACCCTTGGGCACACCAGGACCCAAGAGAAAGGAGCAGTGACCCCACAAGAGACTGATCCAAACTGCCCGTGAGTGTCCAGGAGGCTCTGGCAGTGGCGTGGGTCAGTGGTGGCCTGCTGCAGGGTCGGGGGCACTGAGTGCTGCAGTGCATCATGGGAGCTTTTGAAGGAGGTCCCATTATCTTCATTACTTCCACTATAGTTTGGCCTCAGGTTAAACAACAGGAAGGGAACACAGCCCCACCAATGAACAGAAAATTGGATTAAAGATTTACTGAGCATGGCTCCACCCATCAGAACAAGACCCAGTTTTCCCCTCAGTCAGTCTCTCCCATCAGAAAGCTTCCATAAGCCTCTTATCCTTATCCATCAAAAGGCAGACAGAATGAAAACCAATCTCAGAAAACTAACCAAACTGATCACATGGATCACAGCCTTGTCTAACTCAATAAAACTATGAGCCATGCTATGTAGGGCCACCCAAGATGGACAGATCATGGTGGAAAGTTCTGACAAAACATGGCCCACCGGAGAAGGGAATGGCAAAACACTTCAGTTTTCTTGCCTTGAGAACCCCATGAACAACATGTAAAGGCAAAAAGATATGATACTGAAAGATGAACCCCCCAGGTTGGTAGGTGCCCAATATGCTACTGGAGATCAGTGGAGAAATAACTGCAGAAAGAATGAAGAGACGGAGCCAAAGCAAAAACAACACCCAGTTGTGGGTGTGACTGGTGATGGAAGTAATGTCTGATGCTGTAAAGAACAATATTGCATAGGAACCTGGAATGTTAGGTCCATGAATCAATGCAAATTGGAACTGGTCAAACAGGAGACAGCAAGAGTGAACATCAACATCTTAGGAATTAGTGAACTAAAATGGACTGGAATGGGTGAATTTAACTCAGATGACCATTATATCTACTACTGTGGGCAAGAAGCCCTTAGAAGAAATGGAGTAGCCATCATAGTGAAAAAAAAAAGAGTCCGAAATGCAGTACTTCGATGTAATCTCAAAAACGACAGAATGTTCTCTGTTCGTTTCCAAGGCAAACCATTCAATATCATCACAGTAATCCAAGTCTATGCCCCGACCACTAATGCTGAAGAAGCTGAAGTTGAATAGTTCTATGAAGGTCTACAGGACCTTCTAGAACTAACACCTCAAAAAGATGTCCTTTTCATTATAAGGGACAGGAATGCAAACGTAGGAAGTCAAGAGATACTTGGAGTAACAGACAAATTTGGCCTTGGAGTACAAAAAGAAGCAGGTCAAAGGCTAATAGAGTTTTGCCAAGAGAACGCACTGGTCATAGAAAATACCCTCTTCCAACAACACAAGAGAAGACTCTACACATGGACATCACCAGAT
>NW_011476275.1:187743-190158 GCF_000754665.1 Bison bison bison | reverse complement strand
CCCTTGGACTGTAAGGAGATCTAACCAGTCAATCCTAAAGGAAATCAGTCCTGAATATTCATTGGAAGGACTGATGCTGAAGCTAAAGCTCCAGTACTTTGGCACCTGATGCGAAGAACTGACTCACTGGAAAAGACCCTGATGCTGGCAAAGATAGAAGGCAGGAGGAGAAGGGGGTGACACAGGAAGAGATGGTTCAATCACTGACTGAATGGACGTGAGTTTGAGAAAACTCCGAGAGTTGGTGATGGACAGGGAGGCCTGGCGTGCTGCAGTCCATGGTGTCACAAAGAGTCGAACACAAATGAGCAACTGAACTGAACTGATCTATCTCCTCCTGTTGGCTGTTCCTGAGTTGTATCCTTGTAATAAAACAGTAGTCTAAGTACAGAGCTTTTGGTGATTTCTTTCACTTGTTCTGTGAAATCATTAAAACTAAAATGGGGATGGGGGTCAGGGGACATCCCAAATTTGTAGCCAAGTAGGATAGAGATCCAATACTCCACTTGTAATAAGGCTGTCTTGATGGGGACTTTACCTTTAAGCTGTGGGACCTGTGCCAGCTCCAGACAGCTAGTTCAGGAATTGAAATGTAGGACACCCGGCTGAGTGCTGAGAACTGAGCAGAGAATGGCAGAGAACTGAAATGCAGTAATAAATAGATTGAAAATAAATGAATGAGAAAAGATATAAATGCAAACTATAAGCATAAGGAAGCTGTCACTGTACTTATACTCCAAAGCAAAGAGTATAACTAAAGTCAGATATTTCATAATGATAAGGTAGCAATTTATCAGTAAGACACAGCAGCCCTTAGCATGTATGTCCTGTCAACTAAAACACATAAATAGCTTAAAGCTGAGAATAATGTTTTATTTATTTCACTTTCTGAGGACTTCAGAAAAGTTGAAAAGACAGCTTCACAGCGAGCTGTGAGAGACTGCTCTGAAGAGAAGCCAGGATATACAGGAGTCTTTGCAACAAAGATCAGGTAGTCAGAGTATCAAGATATTATTGTTCATTAAGGAAAACTTGATATCAGGAAAACCTGATAAATTAATGAATTTAGCTCTTTTCTCTATACCAAAAGATACAAAAGTCTGGGCTCACTGAAATCATTCCTTTGAATATGCACCTCAAATTCTAGGGCCAGTATCCTGTGCTTTCTCGTTCTGAGTCTCCTCAGGGTGCACCTTTGTGGGAAAGGAACTGCATCAGCTGAGGGCTGGGCAACTGGCAGCCCATTTGCCTCCATCCTGAGTTTCCTCGTGGCTCACCTTCCAGAGTGGCTACAGTGGTTGAGGGCGGCAACATCCTTTGTTTACTGATATGGCAGGCAGCATTTTTTATTCACAGCATCTAATAACAAAATTTCAAAATACCAGAAACAAAAATAAATAGACATAAAGGGAGACACATACAAATACACAACACCTCTTTCTCAAAGACTGATAGAAAAAGAGGATTTTTAAAAAGATTTCAGTAAGAATATAAAAGATGTGAACAATACTATTAGCCAACTTGACCTGATTGACATTTACAAGACATGATGTCAAATAACCACAAAACAAGCAATCTCTTCAGGTACATATCAAATATGTTCAAGACAGACATATCCTGGTCCATAAGAAACCTGTCAATCTCAAAAGATGAGCTTCTTACAGAGCAAGATCAAAGTCAATAACACAAAGATATTTAGAATAGAACTGTCTAATAAAAATAGAATGGAAGTCACAAATGCAGTTTTAAACTTTCTGGTAGGTGCACTAAAAGGTTAAAAGAAATTTGAAATTAACATTAGTAATAGGAACTTCCCTGGTGGTCCAGTGGCTAAGACCCTGACCAATTAATGCAGGATCCTGGGTTCAATCCCTGGTTAGTGAAATAGAGCCCACATGCTGCAACTAAGACAAGTACAGCCAAATAAATAATATATTTGTTAAATATATCAGTACTTTATTTAAGCCAATATATCCAAAATACTATCATTTCAACATTAATGATATTTCCAAATGTGAGATATTTCATGTTCCTTTTTTTTTTAATTGTCTTTAAAAAATCTAGGGAGTGGGGGCTGTCCTAAGATGGCAGAGGAATAGGACTGGGAAACCACTTTCTCCCCCACAAATTCATCAAAAGATGGTTTGAACGCTGAGCAATTCCACAAAACAACTTCTGAATGCTGGCAGAGGACACCAGGCACCCAGAAAGTCAGCCCATTGTCTTCAAAAGGAGGTAGGACAAAATATAAAAGATAAAAAGAGAGACAAAAGAGTTAGGCACGGGAGACCCGTCACGGGGAGGGAGTCGTGAAAGAGGAGAAGTTTCCAAGCACCCTCTCACTGGCAGGTCTGTGGGGAGTTTTGGAATCTCAGGGGACAACATAACCAGGAAGAAAAATTAACAAATAAATAA
>NW_011476275.1:181594-185554 GCF_000754665.1 Bison bison bison | reverse complement strand
GACACCTCAAAACTCACTAGATACTTCATTGCAACCCAGAGAGAAGAAATCCAGCTCCACCCACCAGAACACCAAAGCAAGCTTCCCTAACCAGGAAACCTTGAGAACCACTCGTCCAACCTCACCCACAGGGAGGAACCTCCACAATAAAGAAGAACCACAAACTACCAGAATACAGAAAGGCCACCCCAAACACAGCAATCTAAACAAGATGAAAAGGCAGAGAAATACTCAGCAGGTAAAGGGACGTGATAAATGCACACCACACCAAACAAAACAGGAGATAGGGAATCTACCTGAAAAAGAATTCAGAATAATGATAGTAAAAATGATCCAAAATCTTGAAAATAAAATGGAGTTACAGATAAATAGCCTGGAGACAAGGATTAAGAAGATACAAGAAATGTTTAACAAGGACCTAGAAGAAATAAATTCAATCAACAATGAATAATGCAATAACTGAGATCAAAAACATGCTGGAGGGAACCAACAGTAGAATAACTGAGGCAGAAGATAGGATAAGTGAGGTGAAAGATAGAATGGTGGAAATAAATGAAGCAGAGAGGAAAAAAGAAAAAAGAATTAAAAGAAATGAAGACAACCTCAGAGACCTCTGGGACAATGTCAAACGCCCCAACATTCGAATCATAGAAGTCCCAGATGCTATGCTATGCTAAGTTGCTTCAGTCGTGTCCGACTCTGTGCGACCCCATAGACGGCAGCCCATCAGGCTCTGCCATCCCTGGGATTCTCCAGGCAAGAATACTGGAGTGGGTTGCCATTTCCTTCTCCAATGCATGAAAGAGAAAAGTGAAAGTGAAGTCGCTCAGTCGTGTCCAACTTTTAGCGACCCCATGGACTGCAGCCTACCAGGCTCCTCCGTCCATGGGATTTTCCAGGCAAGAGTACTGGAGTGGGGTGCCATTGCCTTCTGCAAGGAGTCCTAGAAGAAGAAGACAAAAAGAAAGGCCATGAAAAAATACTTGAGGAGGTAACAGTTGAAAAGTTCCCTAAAATGGGGAAAGAAATAGCCAGCCAAGTCCAAGAAACTCAGAGAGTCCCAAACAGGAGAAACCCAAGACAAAACACCCCAAGACACATATTAATTAAATTAACAAAGATCAAACACAAAGAACAAATATTAAAAGCAGCAAGGGAAAACAACAAATAACACATAAGGGGATTCCCATAAGGATAACAGCTGATCTTTCAATAGAAACTCTTCAGGCCAGAAGGAAATGGCAGGACATACTTAAAGTGATGAAAGAGAAAAACCTACAACCCAGATTACCGTACCCAGCAAGGATCCCATTCAAATATGAAAGAGAAATCAAAAGCTTTACAGACAAGCAAAAGCTGAGAGAGTTAGGCGCCACCAAACCAGCTCTTCAACAAATGATAAAGGATCTTCTCTAGACAGGAAACACAGAAAGGGTGTATAAACTTGAACCCAAAACAATAAAGTAAATGGCAATGGGATCATACTTATCAATAATTACCTTAAATGTAAATGGGTTGAATGCCCCAACCAAAAGACAAAGACTGGCTGAATGGGTACAAAAACAAGACCCCTATATATGTTGTCTACAAGAGACCCACCTCAAAACAGGGGACACATACAGACTGAAAGTGAAGGGCTGGAAAAAGATATTCCATGCAAATAGAGACCAAAGGAAAGCAGGAGTAGCAATACTCATATCAGATAAAATAGACTTTGAAATAAAGGTTGTGAAAAGAGACAAAGAAGGACACTACATAATGATCAAAGGATCAATCCAAGAAGAAGAGATAACAATTATAAATATATATGCACCCAACATAGGAGCACCGCAATATGTAAGGCAAATGCTAACAAGTATGAAGGGGATATTAACAATAACACAATAATAGAGGGAGACTTTAATACCCCACTCATACCTAGGGATAGATCAACTAAACAGAAAATTAACAAGGAAACACAAACTTTAAATGATACAATGGACCAGTTAGACCTAATTGACATCTATAGGACATTTCACCCCAAAACAATGAATTTTACCTTTTTCTCAAGTGCACACAGAACCTTCTCCAGGATAGATCACATCCTGGGCCATAAATCTAGCCTTGGTAAATTTTTAAAAATTGAAATCATTCCAAGCATCTTTTCTGATCACAATGCAGTAAGAATAGATGTCAACTACAGGAAAAAAAACTATTAAAAATACCAACATATGGAGGCTAAACAACACGCTTCTGAATAACCAACAAATCACAAGAGAAATCAAAATATGCAAAGAAATGAATGAAAATGAAAACACAACAACCCAAAACCTATGGGACTCAGTAAAAGCAGTGCTAAGGGGAAGGCTCATAGCAATACAAGCTTACCTCAAGAAATAAGAGAAAAGTCAAATAAATAACCTAACTCTACACCTAAAACAACTAGAAAAGGCAGAAATGAAGAACCCCAGGGTTAGTAGAAGGAAGTCTGTTCAGTTCAGTTAGTCAGCCAGTTCAGTCACTCAGTCGTGTCCTACTCTTTGCGACCCCATGAATCGCAGCACACCAGGCCTCCCTGTCCATCAACAACTCCCGAACCCTACCCAAACTCATGTGCATCGAGTCGGTGATGCCATCCAGCCATCTCATCCTCTGTTGTCCTCTGTTGTCCCCTTCTCCTCCTGCCCCCAATCCCTCCCAGCATCAGGGCCTTTTCCAGTGAGTCAACTCTTTGCATGAGGTGGCCAAAGTATTGGAGTTTCAGCTTCAGCATCAGTCCTTCCAATGAACACCCAAGACTGATCTCCTTTAGGAGGGACTGGTTGGATCTCCTTGCAGTCCAAGGGGCTCTCAAGAGAACTTCTCCAACAGTTCAAAAGCATCAATTCTTCAGTGCTCAGCTTTCTTCACAGTCCAACTCTCACATCCATACATGACCACTGGAAAAACCACAGCATTGACTAGATGGACCTTTGTTGGCAAAGTAATGTCTCTGCTGTTTTAATATGCTATCTAGGTTGGTCATAACATTCCTTCCAAGGAGTAAGCGTCTTTTAATTTTATGGAGGCAGTCACCATCTACAGTGATTTTGGAGCCCAAAAAAATAAAGTCTGACACTGTTTCCACTGTTTCCCCATGTATTTCCCATGAAGTGATGGGAACAGATGCCATGATCTTAGTTTTCTGAATGTTGAGCTTTAACTCAACTTTGTCACTCTCCTCTTTCACTTTCATCAAGAGGCTTTTTAGTTCCTCTTCACTTTCTGCCATAAGGGTGGTGTCATCTACATATCTGAGGTTATTGAAATTTCTCCCGGCAATCTTGATTCCAGCTTGTGCTTCCTCCAGCCCAGCTTTTCTCATAATGTACTCTGCATATAAATTAAATAAGCAGGGTGACAATATACAGCCTTGACATACTCCTTTTCCTATTTGGAACCAGTCTGTTGTTCCATGTCCAGTTCTAACTGTTGCTTCCTGACCTGCATATAGGTTTCTCAAGAGGCAGGTCAGGTGGTCTGGTATTCACATCTCTGTCAGAATTTTCCACAGTTTATTGTGATCCACACAGTCAAAGGCTTTGGCATAGTCAATAAAGCAGAAATAGATGTTTTTCGGGAACTCTCTTGCTTTTTCCATGATCCAGTGGATATGTCGGCAATTTGATCTCTGATTCCTCTGCCTTTTCTAAAACCAGCCTGAACATCTGGAAGCTCACAGTTCACGTATTGCTGAAGCCTGGCTTGGAAAATTTTGAGCATTACTTTACTAGCGTGTGAGATGAGTGCAATTCTGTGGTAGTTTGAGCATTCTTTGGCATTGCCTTTCTTTGGGATTGGAATGAAAACTGACCTTTTCCAGTCCTGTGGCCACTGCTGTTTTCCAAATTTGCTGGCATATTGAGTGCAGCACTTTCACAGCATCATCTTTTAGGATTTGAAATAGCTCCACTGGAATTCTATCACCTCCACTAGCTTTGT
>NW_011476275.1:153258-181324 GCF_000754665.1 Bison bison bison | reverse complement strand
TCTGTCCTTTATCGAGCCCATCTTTGCATGAAATGTTCCCTTGGTATCTCTGATTTTCTTGAAGAGATCTCTAGTCTTTCCCATTCTGTTGTTTTCCTCTATTTCTTTGCATTGATCACTGAGGAAGGTTTTCTTATCTCTCCTTGCTATTCTTTGGAATTGTGCATTCAGATGCTTATATCTTTTCTTCTCTCCTTTGCTTTTCACTTCTCTTCTTTTCACAGCTATTTGTAAGGCCTCCTCAGACAGCCATTTTGCTTTTTTGATGGAAAAAAATACTAAAAATTAGGGCAGAAATAAATGCAAAAGAAACAAATGAGACCATAGCAAAAATCAACAAAGCTAAAAGCTGGTTCTTTGAGAAGATAAATAAAATAGACAAACCATTAGCCAGACACATCAAGAGACAAAGGGAGAAGAATGAAATCAACAAATTTAGAAATGAAAATGGAGAAACCACAACAGACAACACAGTAATACAAAGGATCATAACAGACTACTATGCAACTATATGCCAATATAATGGACAACTTGGAAGAAATGGACAAATTCTTATAAAAGTATAACTTTCCAAAACTGAACCAGGAAGAAATAGAAAATCTTAACAGACCCATCACTAGCATGGAAATTGAAACTGTAATCAGAAATCTTCCAGCAAACAAAAGCCCAGGACCAGACGGCTTCACAGCTGAATTCTACCAAAAATTTAGAGAAGAGCTAACACCTATCCTACTCAAACTCTTCCAGAAAATTGCAGAGGAAGGTAAACTTCCAGACTCATTCTATGAGGCCACCATCACCCTAATACCAAAACCTGACTAAGATGCCACAAAAAAAGAAAACTACAGGCCAATATCACTGATGAACATAGAAGCAAATATCCTTAACAAAATTCTAGCAAACAAAATCCAACAACATAATAAACAGATGATACATCATGACCAAGTGGGCTTTATCCCAGGATGCAAGGATTCTTTAATATCTGCAAATCAATCAATGTGATACACCACATTACCAAATTGAAAGATATAAACTATATGATTATCTTAATGGATGCAGAGAAAGCCTTTGACAAAATTCAATATCCAGTTATGATAAAAACCCTCCAGAAAACATGAATAGAAGCAACATATCTCAACATAATAAAAGCTATATATGATAAACCCACAGCAAACATTATTCTCAATGGTGAAAAATTGAAAGCATTTCCCCTAAAGTCAGGAACAGGACAAGGGTGCCCACTCTCACCACTACTATTCAACATAGTTTTGGCCACAGAAGTAAGAGCAGAAAAAGAAAAGGAATCCAGATTGGAAAAGAAGTAAAACTCTCACTGTTTGCAGATGACATGATCCTCTACATAGAAAACCCTAAAGACTCCACCAGAAAATTACTAGAGCTAATCAATGAATACAGTAAAGTTGCAGGATATAAAATCAACACACAGAAATCCCTTACATTCCTATATACTAACAATGAGAAAACAGAAAGAGAAATTAAGGAAACAATTCCATCCACCATTGCAATGAAAAGAAAAAAATACTTAGGAATAAATCTACCTAAAGAAACAAAAGACCTATATATAGAAAACTATAAAACACTGATGAAAGAAATAAAAGATGACTCAAATAGATGGAGAAATATACCATGTTCATGGATTGGGAAGAATCAATATAGTGATTCTTATTGAATCAATCTATAGATTCAATGTAATCCCTATCAAGCTACCAATAGTATTTTTCAGAGAATTAGAACAAATAATTTCACAATTTGTATGGAAATACAAAAAACCTTGAATAGCCAAAGCAATCTTGAGAAAGAAGAATGAAACTGGAGAAATCACCCTGCCTGACTTCAGGCTTCACTACAAAGCTACAGTCATCAAGACAGTATGGCACTGGCACAAAGACAGAAATATAGATCAATGGAACAAAATAGAAAGCCCAGAGATAAATCCACGCATCTATGGACACCTTATCTTTGACAAGGGACACAAGAATATACAATGGAGAAAAGACAATCTCTTTAACAAGTGGTGCTGGGAGAACTGGTCAACCACTCGTAAAAGAATGAAACTAGAACACTTTCTAACACCATACACAAAAATAAACTCAAAATGGATTAAAGATCTAAACGTAAGACCAGAAACTATAAAACTCCTAGAGGAAAACATGGCCAAAACACTTCCTGACATAAATCACAGCAAGATCCTCTATGACCCACCTCCCAGAGTAATGGAAATAAAAGCAAAAATAAACAAATGGGACCTAATTAAACTTAAAAGCTTAAAGAAGGAAGCTATAAGCAAGGTGAAAAGACAGCTTTCAGAATGGGAGAAAATAATAGCAAATGAAGCAATGGACAAAAAATTAATCTCAAAAATATACAAGCAGCTCATGCAGCTCAATTCCAGAAAAATAAATGACCCAATCAAAAAATGGGCCAAAGAACTAAACAAACATTTCTCCAAAGAAGACATACAGATGGCTAACAAACACATGAAAAGATGCTCAACATCAGTCATTATCAGAGAAATGCAAATCAAAACCACAGTGAGGTACCATCTCACACCAGTCAGAATGGTTGCTATCCAAAAGTCTATAAACAATACATGCTGGAGAAGGTGAGGAGAAAAGGGAACCCTCTTACACTGTTGGTGGGAATGCAGACTAGTACAGCCACTATGGAGAACAGTGTGGTGATTCCTTTAAAAACTGGAAATAGAATTGACCCAGCAATCCCACTGCTGGGCATAGACACCAAGGAAACCAGAGTTGAAAGAGACACATGTACCCCAATGTCCATTGCAGCACTGTTTACAATAGCCAGGACATGGAAGCAACCTAGATGTCCATTGGCAGACAAATGGATAAGAAAGCTGTGGTACATATACACAGTAGAATATTACTCAGCCATTTTAAAAAATGCATTTGAATCAGTTCTAATGAGGTGGATGAAACTGGAGCCTATTATACAGAGTGAAGTAAGCCAGAAAGAAAAATACCAATACAGTATACTAATGCAGAGTTGGTGGTGGACAGGGAGGCCTGGTGTGCTGCAATTCATGGGGTCGCAAAGAGTCAGACACGACTGAGCGACTGAACTGAACTGAATGCATATATACGGAATTTAGAAAGATGGTAACGATGACCCTATATGCGAGACAGCAAAAGAGACACAGATGTATAGAACAGTCTTTTGGACTCTGTGGGAGAAGGCAAGGGTGAGATGATTTGAAAGAATAGCATTGAAACATGTATATAATCATATGTGAAACAGATCGCCAGCACAGGTTTGATGCCTGAGACAGGGTGCTCAGGGCTGGTGCACTGGGATGACCCTGAGAGATGGGATGGGGAGGGAGGCGGGAGGGGGTTCAGGATGGGGAACACATGTACACCCATGGCTGATTCATGTCCGTGTATGGCAGAAACCACTACAATATTGTAATTAGCTTCCAATTAAAAGAAATTATTATTTTTTTAAATCCTGAAGGTGTTTTACACTTTAAAAGCACCTGAATTTCCGTTAGCTACGTGTTGTGTGCTCAGTAGCAACGAACGGCTAGAGGCTCCCATTTTAGACATTTCAGATCTCGAAAATCCCCAAGTATTTTTAAACTAAATATCACACTCCTAACATTCCAGTGGTTCAAAAATAGACAAGGAAAAGTAGAAAATATTTTGAACTGAGTGGTAATGAAATCACAATGTATCAAAATGTATGAGAAGTATCAAAAGCAGACCTTAGAGGGAAATAAACAGTTTTGGGTCACTCAGTCATGTCAGTGGACAATTCCATGAGCAAAAATGGAGCAAAGGGCAGTCAGCACCTTCTCTGGTTTAGCACCTTTCTGATTAAAGATGTCAATGTTGCTATCGCGTTTGGCCTGTTGTTTAAGTCTCCTGCTCCAAATCAGAGCATCTCAGGCATCTCTTCAGCTGAGCTGAGCGCCTGACACTCTTAAACAACCTGATGTCATGGTTCCAACAACTTAAATGGAATGAATATTTTAAAAAAACACAATTTATGAAAACAGAAAGAAAGAAAATCTGAATAACTATCTTAAAGAAAAATAAAAATGGCTGTCAAAACATCAGGCTCAGGTAATTTTATTGATGGGTTTTATCACATGTTTCATGAAGAAATTACACCAAATTTAAGCAAGATTTTCATCAAGTAAAAGAGAAGAGCTTTATCTGCTTTTAAAGCCTGATAAAAGCTTTAAAAATACAGGATATTATCTGGTGTTCTGTGACAACCTAGAGGGGTAGCATGAGGTCAAAGGTGGGAGGGAGGTTCAAGAGGGAGGGGACATATGTATACCTATTACTGATTCATGTTGATGTGTGGCAGAAATCAGCATAATGGTTGTTTAGTCGCTAAGTCGTGTCCAACTCTTGCGATCCCACGGACTGTAGCCTGCCAGGCTCCTCTGTCCATGGAATTATTCAGGCAGGAATACTGGAGCTGGTTGCCATTTCCTTCTCCAGGGGCTCTTCCTGACACAGAAAGGGAACCCAGTTCTCCTGCATTGCAAGCAGATTCTTTACCAATTGAGCTACAAGGGAAGCCCAATCAATACAATATTGTAAAGTAATTATTCTCCTATTAAAAATTATAAAAAATACAGGATTTGAACAATGCTAATCAACCCTGAATATTCATTGGAAGGACCAATGTTGAAGCTGAAGCTCCAATATTTTGGCCACCGGATGCAAAGACCCAACTCATTGAAAAAGATCCTGATGCTGGGAAAGATGAAGGCAGGAGGAGAAGGGGACAACAGAGGGTGAGATGGTTGGATGGCATCACCAACCCAATGGACAAGAGTTTGAGCAAACTCCAGGAGATGGTGAAGGACAGGGAAGCCGGGCATGCTTCATTCCATGGGGTCGCAAAGAGTCAGACTGAGCAGCTGAACAACAACAATCAGGTCACTGGGATCTAACAGATGTAGAAAATTTGCTTCAGCCAACAATAAAAAACATATATTCTTATCAAGAGGACATGAATATCCTCCAGGATAAACTATATGTGAGGTTACAAAACAAGTCTCCACAAATATTAAAAGGTTGAAATCATAAAATATCTTTTTGATCACAATGGAATGAAACTAGAAATCATAATCAGAGGGACAGCTGGAGAATCTACAAATATGTGGCAATTAAACAACGCACTGTTAGATAACCAATGGGTCAAAGAAGAAATCAGGAGGGAAAGTTGAAAATACATTGAGAAAAGGACCCCAAATAGCCGAAACAATTTTGAAAAAGAAAAACAAAGTTGGAGGTCTCACACTTCCTGTCTGCAAAACTTATTACAAAGGTACAGAAATCAAACCAATGTGGCGCTAGCATAAAGACAGAATATAGAGCAATGGAGTAAAACAGAGAGTCAAAAAATAAACCCTTACGTAAGTGGTCAAGTGATTTTAAACAAAGATGCCAAGATCATTCAATGGAGAAAAGTGGTCTCTTTAATAAGTTGTGTTGGGTAAACTGGGCATCCACATACGATATAATGAAGCTGTACTCTTACCTTACACCATAAACAAAAAATAACTCAATATGGATCACAGGCCGAAAACCAAAACTGTTAGAAAATACAGGGGAACCACTTAATAACACTGCATTTGGCAATGATTTCTTGGCTGACACCAAAATCAAAAGCACCAAAAGGAAAAATAGATAAACTGGACTCCATCAAAATTTTAAAACTTTTATACAGGAAAGGGCACAATTAGCATAGTGAAAAGGCAGCTTATGGAATAGAGAAGATATTTGCAAATCATAAATCTGATAAGGTGCTAAAATCCAGAATACATTAAAAAAAAAACACTCTTGCAGTTCAACATCAGCAGCAGCAGCATCAAAGGACTTGGCATAAACTGTTCTTCAAAGGAGAAATGCAAATGACCAAAAGCACTTGAAGAGATGCTCAACATCAGTAATCATTGAGGAAATGCAAATACAGCCCCAGGGAGATGTCACTTTGCATTGATTGGGATGACTGCTATCTAAAATAACACTAGAATTAATAAAAATGTGGAGAAATTAGAACTGTTATGCCCTGCTTGTGAGAATGTAAACCGAGTCTACTGCTATGAAAAACACTATGGTGGTTTCACAAAAAAATTAAACATAGAATTACCATATGATCCAGCAATTCCACTTTTAGGTATCAGAACCCAAAGAAAAACAGGTTCTCAAACAGACATTTGTAGCTGTTCATAATGATATTATTCACAGTAACTAAAATATGGAAACACCTCAAATGCCTGTTGAGTTTTTGATAGGGATTGCAGTGAGTCTGTAGATTGCTTTGGGTAGTATAATGATGCCATAACAATACTGTCTCCCAGTCCATGAATAAATAAACACCATGTGGTCCATCTATTCACAAAATATTATTCAACCTTAAAAAGGAATAGAATGCTGACACATGAGGCAACGCAGATGAGTCTTGGTCTTGAAGACGTGTTAATGGAAATAAACCAGTCACAAAAGGAGAGACGTTGTATGGTTCTATATATGATATCCCTAGAGTAGTTAAATTCAGAAACAGAAAATAGAATGATGGTTTCCAGAGATTGAGGGGAGAGGATAGGGAGTTAGCATTTAGTGGATGTAGAGTTTCAGTTTGGGAAGCTGAAAAGATTCTGAAGATGGATCTTAGTGATGGTTGCACAGTAATATGTATATACTTAATTCTATAGAACTTTATACTTAAAATGGTTAAAATAGCAAATTTTATATAATGTGCATTTTATCACAATAAAGATTTATGAAACACACATATAAATCCACTCCAGTGTTTCTGTTCCAACACTGGGTTACATGGGGTACACTATGCCAAGCTGGTGAAAAAACTTCAGAACGCTGTACACGTTCTGATCTGCAATGTGGCTCAAAGCTGTTATAGGTGCCTGCCATGATGCACAGAAACCAGCATCTAGCTTCTGTGGCCTCAGCCTGGCTCCAGGCTGGCCTTGGTCATGGCTTCAACCTCGACTGTTACTTGTTGGTGCTGGCCTTCATTTGTGGCCGAGCCATGAATGTACTTGTCTTTGGGTTTCACTTGTTGCTACTGTTAAGTTGCTAAGTTGTGCCTGACACTTTTGTGACCCCACAGACTGGAGCCCGCCAGGCTCCTCTGTCCATGGGATTTCCGAGGCAAGAGTGATGAAGTGGGTTGTCATTTCCTTCTCCAGGGAATTTTCCCAACCCAGTAATCAAGCCCAAGTCTCCTGCATTGGCAGGCAGTTTCTTTACCACCAAGCTACCAGGGAAGTTGAGTTTCACTTGACTCTCCATCTTCTTCTTGGCACTCAGACTACTTTTTACTCCAGTATAGGTTGCTGGTGGCCTTGGACTCTATCCTTCCCCTGGCCTTAGAGAGGAGGGAGATTGAGAGAGAGAGGGAATATGGGAAAGACGAAAGGAAGGAAGAAGAGACAGAGTCAGAGATAGAGAAGGAGCAGTGTGTTAAAAAAAAATCCTCTATTTTGCTAAAGAAATCAATTCAAGAAGAAGATAACACAATTGTAAGTACGTATGCACCCAATATAGAAGCACCTAAATATATAAAGCAGACATTAACATACATAAAAGGAGAAACTGCCATTAACACAATAACAGTAGGGGACTCTAACACCCACTTACATCAATGAACTGATGATCCAGACAGAAAATCAATAAGGAAACATTAGCCGTAAATGGTACGTTGGATCAGAAGTATTTAATAGATATATAGAGACCATTGCATCCAAAAGCAGTAGAATATATATTCTAATCAAGCACACAGGGGGCATCCTCCGGGGTAGATCACAGGCTAAACCACAACACAAGCGTTGCTAAACTTAAGAAGACTGAAGTCATAGCAAGCATCATTTCCAATCATAATGCTACGAGACTAAAAACCAACTACCAAAAAAAAAAAAAAAAAGAACATACACACAAAAATAAAAACATGTAAATGCTAAGCAATATACTATAAAAACAACCAATGGGTCACTGAAGAAATCAAAAGGAAATCAGAAACACCTGGAGATGAAAGAAAACAAAACCACAATAATCCAAAATCTGTGGGATGCAGCAAAAGCAGCTATAAAAGGGACATTTATACCATACAAACCTACCTTAGAAAATAAGAAAAATCTAATATAAACAACCTAAAAAAAGAGAAAAAGAAAAAACAAAACCAGACTTAGTAGAAATTAAGAAATCCTAAAGGTCAGAGCAGAAATAAATGAAACAGAGACTAAAACAATAGAAAAGATCAGTGAAACTAAGAGCTAGTCCTTTGAAAGTTAAAAAAAAGAGAGATAAATCTTTAAGTAAACTCACTAAGAAAAAAAAGAGAGAGGGCCCAAAACAATACAATCAGAAGTGAAAAGGAACTTACAACTGACACCAGAGAAATACAAAGGATCACAAGAGGTTACTATGAACAAGTATAAGTCAATAAAATGGATAATCTAGAAGAAATGGACACATTGCTAGAGTGTACAATTCCCTAAGACTCAGTCAGAAAGAAATAGAAAACATAAACAGACCAATCACCAGTAATGAAATTGAATCAGTAATTTGAAAATTCCCAGCAAAAAAGCCCCAAGACCAGGTGGCTTCACATGTGACTTCTACCAAACATTTAAGGAAGAGGTGACATCTATCCTTCTCAAACTATTCCCAAACATTGCAGAGGAAAGAACATTTCTGAACTCATTCCCCAAGGTTAGCATGACCCTTATACCAAACCAGACGAAGATATCACACAAAAAAAGAAAATTATAGGTCAATATTGCTGATGAACATAGGTGCAAAAATCCTCAAGAAAATATTAGCAAACTGAATACAACAATACATTAAAGGATCATAAACCACGATCAAGGGGGATTTTTCCCAGGGATTCAAGGACGGTTCAATATCCACAAATCAATCAATGCAGTATACCACATTAGTGACCTGAAGAATAAAAAACATATAATCTCTCAATAGATGCAGAAATAATGCTGACGAAGTCAACATATTTTATGATAAAAATAAACTGTCAACAATGTGGGTATACCTCAGCATGATAAAAGTCATGTGTGACAAGCTCAGCTGGCTTCCCAGATGGCTCAGTGGTAAAGAATTTGCTTGCCAGTGCAGGAGACATGGATTCGATTCCTGGATCAGGAAGATCCCTTAGAGGAGGAAATGGAAACCCACTCCAGTATGCTAGCCTGGGAAATTCCACAGGTAGAGGAGCCTGGTGGGCTACAGTCCATGGGTTGCATAGAGTCAGACACAACTGACTGACTGAGCATGCACCCATGACAAGCTCACAGTTCACATCAGACTCAACAGTGAAAAGCTGAAAGCATTTCCTCTAAGATCAGGAATAAGACAAGGACGCCCACATTCAACACTTTTATTCAACATAGCATTGGAAGTCCTAGCCACAACAAGTAGACAAGAAAAAAATTTTTAAGGACTCCAAGCTGGAAAGGAAGAAGCAAAACTGTCACTATTTGCAAATGGCATGATACTACATACAGCAATTCCCAAGTTCAGTTCAGTTCAGTTGCTCAGTCATGTCCGAGTCTTTGCAACCCCATAAATCGCAGCACACCAGGCCTCCCTGTCCATCACCAACTCCCGGAGTTCACTCAGACTCACGTCCATCGAGTCAGTGATGCCATCCAGCCATCTCCTCTGTCGTCCCCTTCTCCTCCTGCCCCCAATCCTTCCCAGCATCAGAGTCTTTTCCAATGAGTCAACTCTTCACAAGAGGTGGCCAAATTACTAAAGCTCATAAATGAATTTCATAAAGTTGCAGGATATAAAAATAGTATACATAAATCTTTTATATTTCTATGCATTAAAAATAAACTATCCAGAGATAAATTAAGAATACATTTACACTCACATCAAAAAGAATAAAATACCTGGGAATAAATCTAACAGGAGGGAAAAGACCTATACTTGGAAAACTAGAAGATATTGATGAAAGAAACTGAAGAAGACACAAACAGATGGAAAGATACTGTACTCATGGATTGAAGAATTAATATCGCTAAAATGATCATACTCCCCAAGGCTATCTACTGATTCAGTGCAATCCCTATCAAAACACCAATGGCATTTTCACAGAATTAGAATAAATAATTATAAAATCATTATGAAAACACAGAAGACCTTGGATAGTCAAAACAATCTTGAGAGAGAGAAAAAAAATAGCATTTCCTGATTTCATCCTATACTACAAAGCTGCAGCAATCAAAACAGTATAGTACTGTCACAAAAATAGACGAATAGATCAATGTAGCAGAATAGAAAGCATAGAAATGAATCCACACTTCTATGGGTCAAAATCTACAATAAAGAAGGCAAAAATATTCACGGAGGAAAAGACAGTCTCTTCTATAAATGGTGTTGGAAAAACTGGACAGCTACAGAGAATTATTTGTAGCAATATCAACTTTCTCAATATCATTTATCAAAATAATCAAGATGGACTATTTCTCAAAGATTATTTCTCAATGGACTATTTCAAATGAAGACTCCTGAGAGTCCCTTGGACTGCAAGGAGATCCAACCAGTTAATCCTCAAGGAAATCAGTCCTGAATATTCATTGGAAGGACTGATGCTGAAGCTGAAACTCCAAAACTTTGGCCACCTGATGCAGAGAACTGACTCACTGGAAAACATCCTGATGCTGGGAAAGATTGAAGGCGGGAGGAGAAGGGGACGACAGTGGATGAGATGGTTGATTGGCATCACCGACTCAATGGACATGAGTCTGAGTAAGCTTCAGGAGCTGGTAATGGACAGGAAGCCTGGCGTGCTGCAGTCCGTGGGGTCACAAAGAGTCGGACAGGACTGAGCGACTGAACTAACTAATACAAAAATTAGCTCAAAATGGATTAAATACTTAGATATAAGACTTGGAACCATAAAACTCCTAGAAGAAAACATAGATTACTCTTTGATCTTGGTCTTAACAATATTAATTTGGATCTGTCTCCTCAAACAAGGGAAACAGAAGCAAAAATAAAGGAGAACAAATCAAACTTAAAGGCTTTCACATGGCAGAGGAAACCATCAACAAAATGAAAAGGGCACTTACTGAATAATAGAGGATATTTGTAAAGATATATCTAACAAGGGGTTAATATCCAAAATATGCAAAGAACTCATACAAATAAACATCAAAAAATAAACAACAAGATTAAAAATGGACATAGGGCCTTAATATACATTTTTTCAAAGGCTACATACAGATGGCCAACAGTCACATGAAAAGATGCTTATCACCATTCATCAGGGAAATGCAAATCAAAACCACAGTGAGATAACAGCTCACACCTGTCACAAAGGCTATCCTCGAAAAGACAACAAATAACAAGTGTTGGTGAGGGTGTGGAGAAAGGGGAATCCTCATGCACTATTCATGAGAATGTTAATTGGTGTAACCAGTATGGAAAACAGCATGAAGATTCATCAAAATACTAAAAATAAGACTGCCATATGATCCAGGAATTACACTCCGGGATATCTACCCAAAGAAAAGGAAAACACTGATTAGATGTTCGTTGCAGCATTAATCACAATAAGCAAGTTATAGAAGCAACCTTAATCATTCATCAATAGATGAGTGGAGAAGGAAGATGTTAGTCATAAAAAAGAATGAAATCTTGCCATTTGTAGCAATATGAATGGACCTAGAGGGTATTCTGCTAAGTGAAATGTCACTCAAAGACAAATAGTGTATGATTCACTTGTATGTGGAATCTGAAAAACAAAACAAATGAACAAACATGCACAGGTGACTGTCAGGGAGTAGGAGGAAAGAAATAGATGAGGGAGATTAAGATGGACAAACTGCCAGTCATACAATGAATAAGTCACGTGGATGGAATGTACACCGTGGAGAATGGAGTCAGTAACTATGCAGCTTCTCTGTGTGGTGACAGATGGTGACTGGAGGTGCTATGCCGATCATTTTGAAACGTACGGCGATATCAAATCACCGTGTCATACAATGGGGACTGACATAGTACTGTACGTAAATTACACTTCACAAACAAATAAACTCATGGAAAAAGAGAACAGGTTTGTGGCTACTAGAGACATGTGGGGAGGGGAGATTGGATGAAGGTTATCAAATGGTACAAACTTCCAGTTGAAAGATAAAGAAGTACTAGGAGTGTAATGTATGACACGATTAACATAATTACCACCATCGCATGTTATCTATGAAAGTTAAGAAAGCAAAGTCGTTCATCACAAGAAAAAAAATTTCTCTCTCTTAATTTGTTACCTGTGTGACTGAATGTCACTAAATGTCTTGTGCATCATTGCACGATGCACGTAAGTTAAATCATACCGCACACCGCAAACTTATCCAGTGTATCCAGTATTGTCATAACAGAGCTGAAAGGGAAGGCATCTTCCATTTTGAGTTCTTGCTCCAGCACTCAACTAGCATCTTCCTGTCCTAATCTGAACTCACACTCAAAACCAGCTGAAACTGGATGACCAGGTCAGCCCCTGGGCTTGGAACAAAGTAACCCCTGAGCCCTGGAAAGACTCTGCTCTCAGGTCCTGTCTCTCTCTACCTGTATCGTGGGGGACCTTTCTGGCTGTGCTCCTCTGTGGTCCACATGCACACCATAACCCCCTCTCTGAGACCGCAGTATGAAACACTTCTTCCTCCCAAGTCTTTCTTCGCCCAGCCAACATCTCTCTTAGACAGCACCAAGATGGACAGGCAGGCTCGGCCCCACAGAGATCTCTGGAAGTGGAGCCTGAGAGGGCACAGCTAACTCAGGAGATGGGTGGACACACACTGCCTCCCACGTGTGCCTGGAGCAGCCCTCGACAGCATCCTCTTTGTCCCACAGAAGGGCAGGATCCTCCTGGTCTATGTCCCTCATGGGGTGAGCACAACAGTGGGCTTTCTGACAGCAGAGCTGCCATGAAGGGGCTCACTGGGAAGACAGCGAGTGCTCGGGGAACTTGAGGACAAGGGTACCCAGGGGGGGCTCCCCACAGCCATGTGGGGAATGCACAGAGGACAGCGGGCAGCCTGGGGACTGGGGGCTTGGGCCCCAGAGGAGGAAGGGGCCGGGAGATGGACAGTCCTGAGAGGTCTCAGTTTTGCAGCTCTGAGGACTGGGGAGTTGCCCAGGTTCCCTCCTCCTAGGATCTCCCCAAACGAGGGCTGGTAAGGTAGAGAGAGGCTGGACGTCTGCCCACAGGACACCCCTCCTGCTGGTCTGGGCCTAGGTGTGGTCTGACAGGTGGATGAGGGCGGAGACAGGGGAGCCCCACCCCGCATTCCTATGGGTGGGGCTCACGGGTTCTGGGGGTTATAGCAGTGGACCACCAGGGAAGGGGCACCAGATGCTGGCTCGCCAGAAGGAGTCTGAAGCCACTGGTGAGTAGACGTGGGAGGGAGGTGGGCTGGGGGCCAGCCAGGGAGGGCTAGTCTTGAGGAGGGGAGGCAAGAGCCTGAAACAGAGGCGCCCCAATGGGCCCATGGGCCTGTGTCGTCTCTACGAATCATGAAAGGCCCCGTTTTTGTCCTTCTGATCCTCGTGCTGTGCGCAGAGCTCAGTGAGTGCCAGGGCAGCTGAAAGACCTGGCCCACACAGCATGGGTGGCAATGCCCTGCAAGAGGCTGTGGTGGTGAGCATGGGAGGGGTCTGCCCTTTGGGAGCCAAGAGGGTGGGAAGGGGCCCCAGTTCCTACAGAGGGCGTGGAGGCAGTCACCCAGAGGGACGCTCCCACACAGCTCTGTCCTGCTATGTGGGAGTCTGCAGCTGGCTTTGGGCCCATGTCCCTGCCTGACCCCAGCTCAGAGCCTGTGTTGCTACTCTGTGGCAATCTCGGCAAATTTAGCAATCTCAACCATTGCCCAACAAGCAAATGCAGCTCAAATTCCACTGTCTGCTACACGGGCAACCTGACCAAGACCATAGAAAACGGTGAGTCCCTGGCATCCGGAGTGGGAGGATTGACGGAGGGGGTTTCTCAGAGAAGCAAGGGGCCAATGGCAGTGTCCCCTGGGCCAGAGCCCTGCCCTGCACCAGCCTTCCTCCACGTCCCTATCAGTACAGAGACGGGCTAGCTCCAGCAGCCACCTGTGTCGGGGGGAGGTGGTGCTTGGGATGGGAATTTCAGCAGGGAAACAGGGGGCCCAGCGCATCAGGGGAGAGAGTTAGGACGGTCAACCCCAGGAGGGTCAGAGGGGACGCCACCGCAGACGCCTCATTTTATGCCCACAGACACGATTGAATTGGATATCAGGGGCTGTGTCTCTTCCTGCCAGACACCTACAGAGTTCATTAAGAGATTGATAGCCACATCTAAACCTCAATCTGAAGAGTGAAAAGTGACCTGCTGTGAAAAGGACCTGTGTAACGGGTGGTCCGAGTGAAGCCCAGCCCCTGAGCCTTGACCAGAGGGCCCCTTCCCAGTCTGGGCCCCACCCTCCTCTGGCCCTGTGAGGAGCCCCGGGGCTCAGACTCAGAAGGGAAGGGGCGTCATTCACCAGCACAGCACCAACCCAGCATGCCCTCACGCACCCACACACACACACACACGCACTCAAAGGCTGTCCTGGGATGTGTGCCCACCACAGGGCCCGGTCCTGGGACCACCCGCTGCCCACTCCACTGGCCCGCGCAGCCCCAGGCGGCCTGTGGTCCACCTCAGCAAAAATAAACGCCTTCCGCATCGTCCTGTCGTCCGCATCTATGCCTGTGGCCCTAGGAGCTCAACTTGCCCAGGATTGAAACAGATCCTCCCTTCAAGCAGGCGACAGGGACCCCCACCACTTCTGACTGGACTGAACAGATACAAACGACATTCAGTCCAGCAGGGGTCAGCTCTCACAGCAGTCAGGGGTACCCACTCCTCCACCTGAAGCATTTCCTCTTCCACAGCAGAGTGGGAGCGGACCAAACTTCTCTGCCTTCTTCACCCCCTCAGTTGAGAAGAAGGGAGACTCAACCACAACCTGTGAACACAAGCGGCCCTCGCAGACCTGTGGGGCAGAGGAGGGAGCCTTCCCACACTGGGAGGGGCCGGGAGCAGGGAAGAGCAGGGTCTCGGAGGCCTGGAAGTCCAGAAGTGTCTCCCTCAGCACCTGGCCTTCCAGCGTCTCCCCAGCCCCAACTGGACCCCAAGCTTGAGGGGCCGGGACACCACACAGGGCAGCAGGATGGCGGGGGGGATGTCCAGGGGTGGGATGGTGGAGTAGGAGCTGCTTCTCTCAATGTGGGGTCCCCATACGTGCTGGCCTCCGCAAGCCTGCCCCAGCGCCCAGCCTGGTGGGCCAGTCTCCCTCCCCTGACCTCACCCTGCTGTCCCCTGTGGCTTCCCCGGACACCCCAGTGCTGGGGTTCCCAGGGCCCTCCAGTGTAAGGGTTTTGGAAAAGGGGCTTCAGAGAGCGGTGTGATAATGTGGACAGTCCCACCTGTGGAGGAAGTGCCTGGGCTGTGGAGATCTTGCTGGGCTCCTGCGAGCCCTGAGCAGAGGCAGCTGAGTCTGGAGGACATCCCAAGCAGGAAACGCCTTCTCCACAGGGAGCTTCCAGTCAGCCCCTGACACTTTTAAGAAAGATGTTTCCAAAAATCTCCCACGGGCCAAGTAGTGGGTCCCCAGAACCCCAGCAGCAGCCCTTGCTGAGAGACACACCTGTGAGACAGCTGGGCCTCGGAGGACCTCGCCCCATCCCCTCCAGAGCTGCACCTCATGAGAACGCGGGGCCGCTGAGAGCACCAGCCCCCGAGTCAGTCACACCTAAGGCACCAGAGACTTCTGCAGGCGCTCAGGGTGAGGCCCAGGGTCCTTCCGGTCACAGGCACCCTGTTGGCCGGGCACTTTGCTTTATGGGAACACTGCTGCTGCTGCTGCTAAGTGGCTTCAGTCGCGTCCAACTCTGTGCGACCCCATACACGGCAGCCCACCAGGCTCCCCTGTCCCTGGGATTCTCCAGGCAAGAACACTGGAGTGGGTTGCCATTTCCTTCTCCAATGCATGAAAGTGAGAAGTGAAAGTGAAGTCGCACAGTTGTGTCCGACTCTTAGCGACCCCATGGACTGCAGCCCACCAGGCTCCTCCATCCATGGCATTCTCCAGGCAAGAGTACTGGAGTGGGATGCCATTGCCTTCTCCGTACGGGAATACAGTGCCCCATATTTGTGACTCTTCGAAAATTGATGCTGCAGGGGAAATCTTGGTCAGCATTTTTGCCATACGTAATGAAAACATTGGTAAACAGCTTTGATACCATTTGTGGGAATTAAAACCTGAATTGGCCATTTGCCCTCGATTTAGGACAGAAAGCAGACTGACACATGCTTCCAAACCCAAAGGTGACTTCTTAAAACAGTTTTCAAAAGGGACGAGCAGTTGTTTCAAATTATCAAGAGATTTTTTTCAGTGATTCAAAAGAGTGTAGTGATAGGTAAAGTCAGATAATCAAATCGTTAGCTCAGAAATCCCACCAGGGGATCATAAATAGAGAAGGAAACTTAGGGGCTTTGAGACACAACAGTAAGTTAACGATCACTCGAGACAGAAGTGGGAGGGACTTCCCTGGTGGTGTAGTGGCTACGACTCCATGTTCCCAATGCAGGGGGTCTGGGTGCGATCCTTGTTCAGGGAACTCGATCCCACATGCTGCAATCTTGAGTTCACAAAGTGCACCTAAAGACCCCACGTGCTGCAATGAAGATTAAAGATCCCGTGTGCTGTACTAAGACCTGATGCAGCCAGATATACGAGTGATTAAAAAAAAGAAAAAAGCAATGGGGAAATCCTGGAATAATGCGGGCCTGCTTGGCTCATAAAACAGAGCAAGGCCCTTACCATCAAATCAAACAGGCTTGCCGACAACAAATCCACCTGCTTGCTCAGCAACGGAAGCCTGCAATGGAGGCACAAGCCACGCCTCAAGGACATTAACAGCAGTGGGAAAGTAAGGCCTGCATCCTGCCCAGTGATGGCAACGGGCTAATGGCCCCTAGCACCCGATTTCTGTGCCCACGAAAACAGTAGTTTAGGGAAAGGTGGCAGTTCAAAATGAAAGACCCTCATTGTACTGAGACCGGAAATAATTTTTCCACAGTGACTCAACAGTTCCGGGTGCACAATTTGAGTCAAAAACTCCCCTGCCTGACATGTGGGAGGAGTGGATGATGGAAGACTTGAGGAAGCAGGAAGAGGTGGTCTTCCCCCCTCCCCTCTTTCCTTCAGTTCAGTTCAGTTCAGTCGCTCAGTCGTGTCTGACTCTTTGCAACCCCATGAATCGCAGCACGCCAGGCCTCCCTGTCCATCACCAACTCCCAGAGTTCACTCAGACTCACGTCCATTGAGTCAGTGATGCCATCCAGCCATCTCATCCTCTGTCGTCCCCTTCTCCGCCTGCCCCCAATCCCTCCCAGCATCAGAGTCTTTTCCAGTGAGTCAGCTCTTTGCATGAGGTGGCCAAAGTACTGGAGTTTCAGCTTTAGCATCATTCCTTCCAAAGAAATCCCAGGGCTGATCTCCTTCAGAATGGACTGGTTGGATCTCCTTGCAGTCCAAGGGACTCTCAAGAGTCTTCTCCAACACCACAGTTCAAAGGCATCAATTCTTCGGCGCTCAGCTTTCTTCACAGTCCAACTCTCACATCCATACATGACCACTGGAAAAACCATAGCCTTACACAACCCATAAATGTTCAGGGCAGTGCAATGCTCGCTGCCTGCTTGAAAGTGTGACAAGCATCCTATTCTGATAGCTCACTTCTCGGTCACTTTGCCTCTCGCTGAATTCTTTGTGCACTGAGACTTAAAGAACTGGAGCTCTCAGAGCCTCCTGAGACACTGTCTAGCAGTTTCTGTAGGTCTGTAATTTCAAGACTAAGAATGTCCATCATAGACCCTGTACCACAGTGAGTGGTTTTCTCTGTTATATTTCTGTGTTGTCAGTTATCTTTCTTAGAGGACCTGGGTTCTGTCTGATCAACCGCCAGATACAAAATTGTTCTTCTACACGGAATGAGACACACCAGTAGAAACCAGCCGTGTGCTTCCCAGGTCAGAGCACTACCCCCCATGCATGAAGCTTGGGCAAGTTACATACAGAGGTGTCCTTTGTAGATCACCATGACAACAGATGTGGCGTCTAGTTTTTCCAGATTAGGCTCCTATGGTGTGTGTTTCTAGGACCATCAATAGGAGGTAGGCCACTAGTCTGAGAGGTCTCAGGCACACAGAGGACAGGCAGTGATGGGTTCCCCCCAGGACCACCCCCCCAGCATATCTACCTGTTGTTTTTCAGGGTGTGACAAGCTCAGGCACCGAATTTCACCTCCCTGCTCCTGGTGCACCCAGATCTGGTCCGAAGGGGTAGAATTGGGCATGATTGAGTAAATCATAAACAGAAGGAGGTCCTAAGACCCCTCCTCAGGAAGCCTCTGGGAGTCACCTCCTCTCTGGACACTGAATACTTAACAGGAGGGTGGGGGAGTCCAGGCACCAGCTGTTGGCCACCCAGGGAGGTAGAGGCACCTGTCACCTGAGGACCCAGGTCTCCAGTGCCAAGCTCTGCCCACCAGAGCAGGAGGGATTGAGCCTTCCTCTGAGCCCTGCCTTGGAAACGGGCTTTTAAGCACTTCTTCCCCTATACACACACACAGACACACACGCACACACCTGTAAGCAGCTTTGACAGGAAGGTGTTCTCTGCAGGAAGTCCCTTTGGTCTTGTCATTAACCTTAAACCCCCTCTACTCATCTCTGGTATGAGACTATCTTTCAGATTTATTGATCACACAGCACCTTGTCTAACCTACTGATTCTTTCTGTAATCAAAAGTATTGTTGTAGCCACGCGTTCTGGGAAACAAACTCACTCAGAAGGACAATGCAGATAGTGGAGGGCAGTTTATTACACCGGTGGGCCCAAGGCAGAGTCTCCTCTTAGCCAAGGACCCTGACCAGTTTTTCTGAAAACCTTATATACCCTAAGTGTATGTGCCCAAACCCACCTCCCCGAATTTCCTGAAACTAGTCTGAACAAAGGAAAAGAGAGATACAATCAAAGTTAATCTGTGATTCATATACCTTAAGCCTAGGTAGTTAACAGTGGACAATTATCAATATCCCAATAAGCATAATAGAATTTATGATTCTATTCAGTTACACAGATAATTAGAGTATTCTTTTAGGCAACAGAGAATCTAGGTACGCGCCCTGGGGCTCTTCCATCCAGGGGGCCTGGTTTTCCAGTTGGTATGTTGTTTCCGTAGAAACTTGGCATAGGGCTCAAAGTCCACAGTCCAGCTCACGATGGAGTCCTGCTTTCAAGATGGAGCCTGTTCTGTCTGTTTCCTCCTTCAGTATCAGTAAAATGAAGAAAGTAACTGATGACCAGATCTCTTCCCTGGCTTCCCATCAGTAATCTCTGGGACAAACTGAACAAGATGACATCTAAAGAGAGACGACAAGAAGTGGACAGGTCTACAGCAGCGGGGGATAGCCACAACCTGACCCCCAGCGCGAGGATTCACTGAGATTACCTCCCGTCTTTGCCGGGAGCCGGCATATTGCATATTGAGTGTATATTGCATATTGAGTGCAGCACTTTCCACAGCATCATCTTTCAGGATCTGGAATAGCTCAACTGGAATTCTATCACTGCCGGGAGCCAGCGTGAGGAACTCCGCCCATGACAAAGGTCACGAGGAAGGAGGCTTGGCATACGCAAAGGTGGGATCGAGCTTCAGGAGTCCCCCTGGAAATTCTCGAGCATCTACCCCCAAAACCAGAGTCTGCCTACTTTCTGCTTTGTGCTTTCACCTACACCTCTGACTTTACGGGGGGCTGTCCCCCACTACCTCTCTCTGAAAAAAGAGTTAGCTTACAGCTCCAGTTAATAATTCCTGGGTGTGACAGTGTTTAACCTACAAACTCCTTTGGAAATCCTCTAGCCTGCCTGAATAGGTTTTTCTGGCCACATGTGATTGTTCAGAGCCTCCCAACTGTGAGAGGCACGAGATGTTCTAAACTGTGTAAACACAGATTCTTTTGAGTAGTTAAAAGATTGATTAGAAATTGTATTGGTGAAGGGATTTTCACTTGTTGGGCCAATGTTTGCTGCTAAGTTTCCATATCCCTTACCTGCTGTGTCCCTGGCAGTGTATTGATTGATATAATTGGTGTAAGTAGTAGCTTCAATGTTTGTAACCTGGGACCCTTGAGTTAATTCTTTTTCTTGTTATAGCCCACCACACCTTTGCTCTGTAGGAATGCAACTTTATCTAATGCTTTTGGAGGGTGGCTCCTGACCAGTCACCTTTAGAGAAAAATAAGTTTTCTGAAGAAAGGGTCTTAAAATGTTAACAGGCCTCCGGGCCAGAAGATGATGCAAATCACCTAAGCTTTTGCATATGATAAGTTTGCAGGAAGAAAGCTTGGCTTGCTGCATGACTACCCTTCCCCCATTATCCTCTATGCATAACTTAAGGTATAAAAACTACTTTGGAAAATAAAGTGCGGGCCTTGTTCACCGAAACTTGGTCTCACCATGTCGTTCTTTCTCTTACCTTCTGGCTGAATTATTCAGCCTCTTTTCTCCACTGAATTTCCTCACTGAGCTATCCTCATTCTATTACTCTTCATATCTTTGATAAATATTTAAATAAATAGGTCGCCTATGCCGTCTCTCCTTCGAATACCCTGGATCAGCCGGGGCTGGACCCCGGCACTTCTTCCCTTTAAAAACCTCGTGGTGGAGCAGTATCTTTGGAGGTGGTTTGTGGGGAATGTGGAGTCCACCATCATCCAACTTGCCAGCATTCTGAGCACGAGCAACTTTCCTTTCCATTAACAACTGCTTGTTGGGCATTGATTCTGGAGCAGCAAGCAGCCGGACCTGAGTTTGGTAACACACATGCGCACACACAGCACACACACATCTCTCCAGATGCCCATATACAAACACATGCACACATACACACACTCAGAGATTCACACATTTACCCACACACAGACACACCACACAAGGTGCACCTACGAGCAATCACTGACCCCTGCTGGCGTTGGTCTCCTGGGATGTTTATAAGCCTTGCTTTCTGAGTACAGGGCTACCCCTCCCTCCTAGCCACCTCCTGACAGCACACTGCCCGGACAGCAGATGGCAGCTGGGGCTGTTTCAGCTATGTAAAATGTTTTTAACTTTTCATCTTTAAATCAGTTCGTATTGACAACGACATTTCAAAAATAATAGTTTCTAGAATCATTTCCCTCATCTTCCACAAATGTTAACTTCTTCTGTTAACATAACCACAGCACCATGACCAAAACAGGAACTCCACACCGGTGCCAGACCCTCAGGCCCGGCTGGAATCCCCCGCTGTCCCTCAGTCCTTCCCTTGGGTCTTGCACGGCACCCCCATCCTGTCCCCTGGTCTTCTCACCTGAGACACCCTCCCCCCAGCCCACTGCCATCCCAGAGGTTCCCGCTACTCCCAGCCTCCCAATGCCCATAGCTTACACTCCAGAGCTGTCTCTCCACCTTGTGCTGAGACCCTCAGATAATCACAACCTTCCCTGTTTGCCCTCCAGGTACCACCCACACTGAGGTCCCAGGTCCCACCCCTTCACCCCCCACTGGACAGCACACCCTGGGAATGTCCGATTCTGCTGGGCCCTGGGACTCAGGCCTGCATGGTGGCCACCTTGGGGCAGCTGGCTGACTCGAGTCTGTCTATCCTGATGGACCCGCTGCTCAGACAGGAACAAGAGCCCACAGCCCTCTGCGCCCATTCTGTCTGGGGCTGACTTCATCACATCTCTCCATGGCCTGGATTCTGGTCACCCATGGAGAGAGCCTCCCAGCATACAGGGCACTACAGGGAGCTGCGTGCATGTGCTGTGTGTGCCTGTGTGTGCTGTGTGTGTCTCTGTGCCTGTGTGTGCTGTGTGCCTGTGCGTGCCTGTGTGTGCTGTGTGCCTGTGTGTGCTGTGTGTGTGCTGTATGTGCCTGTGTGTGCTGTGTGTGCTGTGTGCCTGTATGTGCCTGTGTGTGCTGTGTGCCTGTGTGTGCTGTGTGCCTGTGTGTGCTGTGTGTGCCTGTGTGCCTGTGTGTGCTGTGTGTGCTGTGTGCCTGTGTGTGCTGTGTGCCTGTGTGTGCTGTGTGCCTGTGTGTGCTGTGTGTGCCTGTGTGTGCTGTGTGCCGCTGTGTGCCTGTGTGTGCCTGTGTGTGCCTGTGTGTGCTGTGTGCCTGTGTGTGCTGTGTGTGCCTGTGTGTGCTGTGTGCCGCTGTGTGCCTGTGTGTGCCTGTGTGTGCCTGTGTGTGCTGTGTGCCTGTGTGTGCTGTGTGTGCCTGTGTGTGCTGTGTGCCGCTGTGTGCCTGTGTGTGCCTGTGTGTGCCTGTGTGTGCTGTGTGCCTGTGTGTGCTGTGTGTGCCTGTGTGTGCTGTGTGCCTGTGTGTGCCTGTGTGTGCTGTGTGTGCCTGTGTGTGCTGTGTGCCTGTGTGTGCTGTGTGTGCTGTGTGCCTGTGTGTGCCTGTGTGTGCTGTGTGTGCTGTGTGCTGTGTGCCTGTGTGTGCTGTGTGTGCCTGTGTGCCTGTGTGTGCCTGTGTGCTGTGTGTGCTGTGTGGACACGTGTACTCTGTGTGTGGTGTTGGTGTCCTGTGCACAGGGTTGCTGGCCTCATGTGTGCGTGCTGTGTGCTCAGTGGAGCCATAGCACCGGCATGCATGAGGGCATGGCCAGAACAGCCCTCCAGCTTCCTTTTCCCCCGTATGTTGCCCCACCCTGGGCCTGGCCCAGCCTGGGCAACAGTGGAGAGGGAGGGCCACCAAGACGTGTGGGCGGCTCCTTTGGCCCCAAGGAAGCGAGCTATGGGCTGGGGACCCCGTGGGGGAGGAGCCACCCCTGCCCACCCGAAACAGGAAGATCTGGGCAGATTCCCCACCCACCTTCCTAGCCCCTCCTTCAGGCGGGGGCGGGGGCGTCCTCCAAGGGAGGAGGAGGCAACTCCGGTGCTGTGCAGGGAGAGCCAATTCCTAGGGCTGCCCTCAGGGTCACAGGGCCTGGTCTCTGCTGGCCCCTCCACAGCCTGCCCTCCCTTGGAGGGTGGTGGCAGACATGAAAACCCACTGGGAGCCGGCAACACTCACCTAGGATCCCTCGATCTCTGGTGAAGGGAGGGGAACCAGGGACTCCGCTGTGACTGCAGTGAGGCTGAGTGGCCAGCCTCCCCCAGAAAGGGGCTGCCAAGCTCAGCCAGGACAGGGTTGTAGGGGAGGGAACTGGGCAGTGTAGAGGTGGGACACATTTGAAGGCCGGGACCCCCAGGAACTGAAGTTGGTGCCCTAACCACGCTGGTGATAACAGCTGAGTTGGGAAGTAGAATTAAAAGCACAGTCTCCTGCAAACTCAGAACACCTCCGTGTGTGGATCGTGTTGTTGAATCAGCATTCACCAGAGTGCAGTGTACACCACAGGCTGTCTGCTAAGCTGAGAGACAGCAAAACTAGACAGGTCCTCTGCTCACACGGCTTCTTCAGATCCACCGTACCTGGCCTCGCACTTGACCTGAAGCGCTGACACTAGGTGACCCCAAATTCACCTTGTAAAGGATTCAACGCCATCCCAAGTTAGCTCAGTTCTCAAGAGAGAATTCACCATGACCAGTTTTCTAAAGTGATTGTTCCAAGAAATGAGAGACAAGAAAGTTCTTTCCTTTCTTGCTCCAGGAAGAACGGGTTTTTGCCTTGTTTTAATGTGTGCCCCTTACGTGCAGGGAGCAAGGACTCTCTGCCTTGCTCTGTGCTTGCCCTACTGCTCAGGGCCGCTCAAAGAAGGCAGGGTCACTCTCCCATCTAATCAAATCAAGCGCATTTCCACTTGACATGCCATTCCTTTTTGCAACTCAGTGCTTTCATTACCTAAATAACTCTCCTTCCTATAGAGAGTTCTATTAATAATAAACCATCTGAAAAATAAATGCCATGAACTGGGTGAGGCTTTGGCCCTAAAGCGGAAACGGATAGAATCAAAAATATCAAATACCTGCCACACAGCAAGAATTTATATGTGTTGGTCATAATGAAACCAACTGATGTCATTCTGCTGCTGCTGCTGCTGCTGCTGCTAAGTCGCTTCAGTCGTGTCCGACTCTGTGCGACCCCAGAGACAGCAGCCCACGAGGCTCCCCCGTCCCTGGGATTCTCCAGGCAAGAACACAGGAGTGGGTTGCCATTTCCTTCTCCAATGCATGAAAGTGAAAAGTGAAGGTGAAGTCGCGCAGACTGAGTCCTCAAAACATGCAGTGGTCACACAGGCAAAGCCACTTATTAATTCGCCCTGGGGCTGCAAATAAGAACTGGCCATTCATTCAGCAATTTGAGCAACCATGGTGGTCTTAGACTGCCAGAGATAGACTCTGAGACACGTAAGATGAGCTACAAGGCCTCTGGGGTGACTCCTGGAAGAATCAAGCTCACAAGCAGCACACAGGCCCATAATCTCACAAGTAATTTTATCCCTGACAAATTCAACATGAAATGTGAAACAGAGTCTCTCAAAAACAAAACAAGAGGCAGCAGAAAATCAACCTCTGACTAATCAACATCTCAGCCAGAGTAATGTACAATATATATGGAGCTCATACTTGCAAGTACCTAGTTGGTGGTGGTGGTGGTGTTCAGTTGCTAAGTCACATCCGACTCTTTGCAACCCCATGAACTACAGCACGTCAAGCTTCCCTGTCCTTCACTAACTCCCAGACTTTTAAACTCATGTCTATTGAGTCAGTGATACCACCCAACCATCTCATCCTCTGTTGTTCCCTTCTCCTGCCCTCAATCTTTCCCAGCACCAGGGTCTTTTCCAATGAGTCGGCTCTTGGCATAGGTGGCCAAAGTATTGGAGCTTCAGCTTCAGCATCAGACCTTCCAGTGAAATTTCAGGGTTGATTTCCTTTAGGATTGACTGGTTTGATCTCCTTGCAGTCCAAGGGACTCTCAAGAGTCTTCTCCAGTATCAAAGTTCAAAAGCATCAATTCTTCAGCTAAGCCTTCTTTATGGTCCAACTCTCACATCCATAGATGACTACTGGAAAAACTAGCTTGACCGTATGGCCCTTTGTTGGCAAAGTGATGTCTCTGCTTTTTAATACGCTGTCTAGGTATTTAATATGCTGTGCTGTCAAAGCTTTCCTTCCAAGGAGCAAGCATTTTTAAATGTCATGGCGTCACCATCTGCAGTGATTTTGGAGCCCAAGAAAATAAAGTCTGTCATTACTTCTACTTTTTCCATGAAGTGATGGAACTAGATACCAAGATTTTAGTTTTTTAATTTTGAGTTTTAAGCCAGCTTTCTCACTCTCCTCTTTCCCCTTCATCAACAGGCTCTTTAGTTCTTCTTACTTTCTGCCATTAGGTTGATATCATCTGCATATCTGGCTCAGTCTCTTGTGGGGGTCAGTGCTTCATTTCCTGGGTCCTGGTGCACACAAGGTTTTGTTTGTGCCCTCCAAGAGTTTCTGGTGGGCAAAAAAGGTCTTAATGACCCAGATAACCATGACGATGTGGTCACTCGTTAGAGCCAGACATACTGGAGTGGGAAGTCAAGTGGGCCTTAGGAACCATTACTACAAACAAAGCTAGTGGAAGTAATGGAATTCCAACTGAGCTATTTAAAATCCTAAAAGATGATGCTGTGGAAGTGCTGCACTTAATATGCCAGCGAATTTGGAAAACTCAACAGAGGCCACAGGACTGGAAAAGGTCAGTTTTCATTCCAATCCCAAAGAAGGGTAATGCCAAAGAATGTTCAAACTACGAAACAATTGCACTCATTTCACACGCTAGCAAGATAATGCTCAAAATCCTTCAAGCTAGGCTTCAGCAGTACCTGAACTGAGAAATTCCAGATATACAAGCTGGATTTAGAAAAGGCAGAAGAACCAGATATCAAATTGCCAACATCCACTGGATCATAGAGAAAGCAAGAAAATTACAGAAAAATATTTACTTCTGCTTCACTGACTGTGCTAAAGCCTGTGATTATGTGGATGACAACAAACTGTGGGAAATTCTTCAAGAGATGGGAATACCAGACCACCTTACCTACCTCCTGAGAAACGTGTATGCAGGTCAAGAAGCAACAATCAGAACCAAACATGGAACAATGGACTGGTTCAAAATTGGGAAAAGAGTACATCATGGCACATAAGCAGGGTACATATTGTCACCCTGCTTATTTAATTCCTATGCAGATTATATCATGCAAAATGCTGGGCTGGATGAATCACAAGCTGGAATCAAAACTTCCAGGAGAAATATCAACAACCTTAGATATGCAGATAACACCACCCAAAGGGTAGAAAGTGAAGAAGAACTAAAGAACCTCTTGAGGAGGGTGAAAAAGGAGAATGAAAAAGCTGGCTTAAAACTGAACATTAGAAAACTAGGATCATGGCATCCAGTCCCATCATTTCATGGTAAACTTTGTTGCTCAGTCACTCAGTCGTGTTTGACTCTTTGCAACCCCATGGACTGCAGCATGTCAGGCTTCATTCACCTTCACCATCTCACAGAACCTGCTCAAACTCATGTCCACTGAGTCTGTGATGCCATCCAACCATCTCATCCTCTGTCATCCGTTTCTCCTCCTGCCTTCAATCTTTCCCAGGATTAGGGTCTTTTCTAATGAGTCGGCTCTTCGAACCAGGTGGCCCAAGTACTGGAGCTTCAGCTTCAGCGTCAGTCCTTCCAATGAAAATTCAGGACTGATTTCTTTTAGAATTGACTAGTTTGATCTCTTTGCAGTCCAAAGGACTCTCAAGAGTCTTCTCCAACACCACAGTTCAAAAGCATCAATTCTTCAGTGCTCAGACTTCTTTATGGTCCAATTCTCACATCCATACATGACTACTAGAAAAACCAGAGCTTTGACTAGACGTACCTTTGTCAGCAAACAATGTCTCTGCTTATTAATACGCTGTCTAGGTTTGTCATAGCTTTTTTTCTAAGGAGCAAGTTCTTTTAATTTCATGGCTGCAGTCACCATCTGGCAAATAGAAGGGGGGGAAATGGAAAACACTGGCAGATTTTATTTTCTTGGACTCCAAAATCACTGTGGACAGTGACTGCAGCCATGAAATTAAAAGACGCTTGCTCCTTGCAGGGAAAACTATGACAAACAGACACCATATTAAAAAGCAGAGACATCCACTTTGCCGACAAAGGTCTGTATAGTCAAAGCTATGGTTTTCCCAGTAGTCATGCACAGATGTGAGAGCTGGACCATAAAGAAGGCTGAGCACCTAGAACTGATGGTTTCAAGCTGCGACGCTGAAGAAGACTCTTGAGAGTCCCTTGGACTGAAAGGAGATCAAACCAGTCAATTCTACAGGAAATCAACCCTGAATATTCATTGGAAGGACTGATACTGAAGCTGAAGCTCTAGTACTTTGGCCACCTGATGCGAAGAGCCAACTCATTGGAAAAGACCCTGATGCTGGGAAAGATTGAAGGCAGGTGGAGAAGGGGATGACAGAGGATGAGATGGTTGGATGGCATCACCAACTCAATGGACGTGAGTCTGAGCAAACTCCGGGAGACAGTGAAGGACAGGAAAGTCTGGCATACTGCAGTCCATGGGGTCACAGAGTCAGACACACCTAGCAACTGAACAATAACAACTACATACATAGAAAAGAGCTGAATTCCTTAACTTGGAATATCTGCTTTTCTTTAATTAAAAATAATCTTTTGAAGTTCAGACTACCTGCCCTTTGTTGCAAATTTCTATATAACATGGCACACACCCCTCGCCACCTTGGTGGAGTTCTCTCAGGGTTACTTGAGATGCAGACACCCAGGCTTCCTGCCAAATAAAACAGAATTCTCAACTTTCAGGTTGTGAATATCCTTTAAGTCCACAGGAGGGAGGGGAGAGGGGAAGCAGAGAGAAAGGCGGATGTATCCTCAGAATGTCTAGAAGCAGAAGCGGGAAACACACACCCGGCCACTCCAGCAGGTGTCAGGTGGGCAAGCAGCAAGTCCCCAG
>NW_011476275.1:151621-153158 GCF_000754665.1 Bison bison bison | reverse complement strand
CCACCCACCCTCCCAGGGGTGGGTGAGCCTTTAGGAAAGCCCCCTGGCATAAGTTTGGTTGATGAGCCTGGCTATACCAAGCCTATGGATACCGGGCCTGGATATAGACCCAGAACTGCCATGGGTTCAAGGGCATGGCCTTCTGAGTGCAGCAGGCTAATTAGGCCACCCCACCCCCACCCTATCAGACAAGTCCGACTGGAGTGTAGGCTGAAACCAAGCGTCAAGCTCAAGGGAACCAGCTGGCCTCTTGGCCTCAGTTTTCAGGTTATGTTGAGTGTGGCCAGAGCTGGTGCAGTCCCTGCTCCCCAGACCTGAGGCCCAGAAGGAAACTAACCAAGAGCCACGGCCTACAGCATGTCCCTGGGCCCCAGCGCTGTGTAGTTCCCAAGGATGGCATCACACCTGAACTGTGACATCTCAGGACACACAGCGCCTCACCTTCAGCGTCTAAGGAAAAAGCCCCAGAAGCCTCTCCAAGTTGATCCGTCCCACTCTCCTGTCACCTGGACATCACAGAAGACCACAGAAGAAGCGGATCCCCGGCAGAACTCTGCACACACAGCCCACTCACCAGACAATCACATACACTCACATCCACGCATAATCACATGGTGCCCAGGGTACCCCGGCCCTGCCCAGAGGACTGGGCCGCTCTTACAGGGTCCCTCTTCCCACCCTGCCCCATCCTGACCACCCTGCCATCCTGCCTCAGCCCCTCCCTCTTGCCATCTCTCTCCGCGGGTGTATGGTTAAGAAGACACTTCTCCTGTGCCCTACCCCCACCCCCCAACCCCGTTACCACAAACGTCACCCAGAAAGGGTGCAAGGAAAAAAAAAAAAAAACAGCTCCAACAGGAAATGTGCTGCGAAAGTAAGAAGTATGACTCCTGGGGGGGCTCCACCTGGCAGCCCCAGTGCAGGCAGGCAGGCGGTTCGGGTCTCCATCCCCACCAGGGACAAGCAGGAGCAGGGCGGGGCCAACGGCAGAAGCTGGCCTGGCTCACAGGCCCGGGAGGCGTCAGGCCAGGCCAGAGCCGCACACCGGGGATGCTCCATGAACGGTTGTTGAAGGAAAGGCAGTTAATGGCACCGGAGACAGAACACCAGAAAGGCAGTGACGCCAAACCCAGGAGAGCCCGCTTCACTAAGGATGGCCGGGGGCCTCTTGGCTCCGCTGGGAGGGTCAGGTTTGGCTGGCTTTGGGACCCAACCCACCCCAGCCGGCTGCAGCGGAGCACCCAGGAGGCTCATGAGTCCTCCCGGGCGGAGGGTTTAGACGCCGGTGCGGCCGGGATCTCCAGCCGGTCCGCACTGTGGTGCACAACCACCGCCCCGAAACCCCCTCCTCCACCCCTGGATCCTCATCCTGTCACCTCCCCCCACCATGGGACGGCTGACGGCCGGCGCGGGGAAGGCCTCCTATCAGCCTCCTGGCCGCCCGCACCCGACTCTGAAAAAGGGGTTCTGGGCACCGCCGCCTCGGCCTCCTTGGCCGCCTCCCCTCCCCCGTGTTCCACCGGAAAAGTGTCGGGCC
>NW_011476275.1:150725-151118 GCF_000754665.1 Bison bison bison | reverse complement strand
ATTCCAGACTTGAGAGAGCTGGGATCTTGGCGGCTGGCAGAAAGGAGAGAGTTAATAGCCCCGGAGGGTGACCACGGGACGGGAGCCTGCCACAGGAAGAGGTGAAAGCACCTTGCTTGGCATAAATTATGCAAGCACTGGAGATGCCTAGGAGCCCACTCCCTGCGCTGGGCCGCCCTTCCTTCCCTGGGGCCCAGGACCAGCTCCTACCTCTCTTGCCGGCTCAGAGTGCCAGGCTTCGCCAGAGGTCAGCCCGGTCCGTGCGCCTGGCAGAGAAGTGCACAGTCCGCGATTGGCCGAACCCCACCCCCCCCAAACCCACTGGCTCCTCTCAGGGCTCCCTTCCGCTTGACCCCACTAGTGTGGATGCGTTAGTGTCCAATGCCTGGACTC
>NW_011476275.1:145690-150594 GCF_000754665.1 Bison bison bison | reverse complement strand
GTCCAATGCCTGGACTCAGCCTGCTTGCGGGGAGGAGGAACCTGGCAGCAGTCAGTGATGATGCTGGCCGTGCCAGCCGGGGCCGGCGGCTGTGGGCACCAGAACTTCCTTCAGGACCGCTCGGAGCTCCTCCGGCGGGATTCTCACTTTATGGAGGAGGAGACCGAGACTCCTTCCTCCCTGAACTGCCTGCATCCGGGCACAGGCCCCAGGGGGGCTTGGCGCTGTTCTTGGACATCTGCGGCTCCTTCTCTGTGCCCCAGGACGTCAGGCCTTGCCCAGAGCTGGGCTTGAGAGACCTGAAGCCCATTCTCCGGGTCTTCGCCAGCCCCTCCCAAAATCTGCCTTCTCCTTGGCATTCTCCTTCCTCCCAGTGCCTAGGAACTAGTGCCCTCCCCCACCCACAGCTCTCCCCTGCAGAAAGCACCAGACTGCTCCTCCCACACCATGCCTGAAACAGAAGTCCAGAACCCCAGCTGGTCGCATTCTGAGAGCTTTCTCCACCCCCTGCTAAGGATCTTTGCCCAAAGGAGTGTTCTGGCCAGCCCCCAGGGGCTCACCCCCATCCGCCTGAGCCTGGGCCTATTCCCACTGGGATGACTGGTGGCACACTGCTGGGTCCCCCTGAGCCCCCCTCCAGCCACCAAGAGCAGCAGATGCTTCTGGGGTCCTTGTCTTCAGTGCTGCCCCTGGACAAATGGGAGAGCCCTGAACAGGCTCCCCCAGCACAGAAGCTGCCTGGGCGGATGCTCAGCTAGATAAGCCCTGTGCTCCCAGCTCAGCTCTGGGACTCCATGGCAGGCATGGCGCTGGTCCCATGGAAAGTTCTGGATGCAGGTCAACTAATATTACCACCCACCGTCCCTCCAGGGCCCTTGAACTCGAGAAATTGATAAGAGACCAGACGAAAATTCCAAACAAGCCTTTATAGGTGCTGAAACTGCAGCACAAGGAAGCAAAAGCAAGAAGCAGGTACCCTCACCCACTCCCGGAGAGGAGCTGCTTCCATCCTGAAATGGAGAGACAACAGGGGCGGGTCTGTGGAGGGAAGCTGGAGGCGTAGTTTAGGTGGTCGGTCCCACTGCTCGGTGGTGCTGTGGGGGGGTCCTGAGCACCGCCCTGCTTGTTCTCCCAGCACCTCAAAAATGTAGTTTGTTTGTGACTTCTTGTATCCTTTTGCCCAAGGTGTGCATAGGCATTGTTATTTTTAGTCACTTACAGTTTCTTTGTATTGTGTTGCTCACTGGGACGTTTGTCCAGGTGCAAGCATTCTGGTAGAGGATCCCAGGTCCTAGCCTGTCTCACCCACGCTGCCAGGACCACAGGCAGGGCCCACTCCCTTGGCCTGCCTTTCTGGGAGATTCTGAAAACCCTAATGAGTTCCCTTATCTGACCTCTAGCCCTCCTCCCCCAGCAACAAGTGCCACAGACTTGGGGAAGGGTCTCAGCCAGGAGTCTGCGCTGAGTGAGGGGTGGGTTCAGAATGGAGCAGAAAGACCATCTGCACTCTGGCCTTGTTTCTGGCACCTCCCACCCCCCCATCTACAAAGTGGGGTCGCCAACTGTTCCCCCAGGGCCAACAGCTCGGACCCCATTGGGAGAAGCAAGGCCCGCCCCCCAGCACGCCATCTCATTGGAACAAGGCTGACTGCAGCTTCCTGAGAGCCCAGCCAGACGCCTGTCCCTCCAGAATGAAGGTCTTTCTGCCGTTGCTGCTGACTGCCCTCCTGGGCGTGGAGCGAGGTGAGGTGCCCCGGGCCCCGGGCCTCCAAGCTGGCCATGGCCGTGTCACTGGTGCCACTCACTGCCTCCCCTGCCCCGACACTTGGACATTGCTGGAACCCCTCCAGGGCCAGGGTCTGGTGTCCTTGTCCTTCCAGGTCTCCAGCCTGGGCCCCACGTACCATAGGGGCCCCATCAGTGCCTGCGCAAGAGGGGGTGTCCTCAAGCCTCTGGGTCGGGGCTGGGAGGGGGCACCGGAGGACTCCCCGGCATGAGACTGCATCCCTCCCCTGCAGCCCACTCCCTGGTGTGCTTCACCTGCCAGAATGTGCAAAGCAACTGGTATTGCCTGAAGCCGACCATCTGCTCCAACACTGACAGTTACTGTGTGACGGTCTCTGCATCCGCTGGCCTCAGTGAGTGCGGGTGCTGGGTGGCCAGGCTCACCCCCAAGCCCCCCGACCCCTCCTCCACTCACAGTCTCGTTTCTGGTGGCACAGAGAACGTGGTGGACTTGGGCTACTCCCTGTACAAGTTCTGCTCCCCGATCTGCGGCTCCACAAGCCTCAACTTCGGCGTGGCGTCCATGGATACGTCCTGCTGCCAGAGCTTCCTGTGCAACATCAGTGCGGCGGGCCGCGGGCCGCGGGCCAGCACCCTGGTGCTGGGCCTGGGGCTCCTGCTCAGCCTGCTGGTGGCTCTGCTGCGGTTTGGACCCTGACTGCCCAGCCCCGGCTCCCAAAACTCAGGAAGGAAGGAAAGCCCAGACCCAAGAGGATCTCAAAGCCGCCGCCTCTGACTCCTCACCCTGCTAGTCCCACCTTCTCAGCCCTGGGTCCCCACAGGCAGGCCTGGCCCCCTGTACCCACACCTGTCAGCTCCCCCTACCTCCAGGTCAGCCTTGCCACGGGGACCTGGGAACGGAGCCTGAGGATTCGGGAGTCAGAACCGAGTCCCAGGGACATGCTGAGAGGGGGCTCCTAATCCCAGGCCCTCCCTGCCCCCAAGTGCAGAAGATGTGCCGTGTAGACAGGTGTGTGGTCCATGTGCCCAGCTGGGCGTGTGTGAGTGTGTTTGGGGGAGGGGTGGGGGTCAGAAGCGTGTCTGGAGCCCCAAGCACCAGCACAGAGCCCCAGTCCCTGGTATCTCTGCACATGTCCTTGTATTTCACTCACTTAGAGGGTGGCCTTTGGGGAGACAGGGCTTCCCCTGTTCCCAGGTCTAGGCTACTGACCCAGGAATCTGTTCCTGCCCCAGATCCCACAGCTGCCCACCCCCTCCCTCCACCCCACACTCCTGCTGCTTCGCTGCCTCAAATAAACATGTTTCCACCTTTTCTGGCTCTGCTGTGGCCCTCAGCCTGAGACCACCCCTCCCGTCGGGGTCCTAGTGAGGGGGGCAGCAGAGCTCCAGAGCCTCAGGTGTAGAGGGGTCTGACGGTTCCCTGTGATGGGGCCCCACCCTGAAGCCCACTTGGAGGCCCTGGGGGAGCCGGGTCACCCAAGTTCACAGCTAGCTGCCCTCAGCTGGGTGGGATCATTTGATCCTCAGGACAGGACTGGAGTGGACAGGGAGACTGGGGCAGGGCAAGGGAGGTGGTAGCCCAGTTCTAGGTAGGAGGCAGGACCCTGCAAAGGGAGGGATGGGATTAGAAGGGAGGAGACAGCCCCGCACTTTCTGGGACTTGGGCAGGGCTATCTGGGCCAGTCAGGCTGCAAAGGACACACAGCATGGACGGGTGGGGGGAGGCACACAGGAGCTGAGTAAGGGGGAGCAAGGCCCCTGTCCCAAGGGCGTGTGGGAGGGACTCCCCTGCAGAAGGGTTGAGGTGCTGCTCCCTGGGCGGCAGCCCTCCCTGCTCATGCCTACTCCCCGGCAAGCCCCACTGTGGTCTTCGGCCAGCCTTGGACCTCCAGGGTCTGCAGTGGGGCCTGAGTTCTAAGCCAAGGGGATTCTTTGATTAGGCTGGTGGCCCAGGAGCAGTGGATCCAGGACTGCAGGGTGGCGGGAGTGAGCGCAGCAGAGCTTGGCCTGGGCCGGCCAGAAGCTCCTATGTGCTTGGGTCCAAAGTCCAAGGACCACTGTGCAGCAGGGCAGGGCAGTGGTCACTGCAGGGCTCGGATTCTGGCCCATGTCCTGGGCCCTGGTCACAGGGGCAGGTGAGCAGCTCAGCACAGACGGGCCCTATGACGCCCACGAGGGCAGTGTCCTCGTTGCCACCAAGGAAGACTCCAGCCAACACTTGAGGTTGAGCACCAAGGCGATGATAGAGCTCCAGGGAAGGGCAGGAGGAGTCTGCCCTGAGAAATCGGGGTGGTCCAGCAGGATGGGGAGGGGAAGGAGATCCAGGCCCAGCCTATGTATTGTGGAAGGATCTAGAAGCACATTACAGCAGTCTGGTCGAGACTGGGGGATAAAAATATTGAGATTCATTTAGGAGTCAGACCAGCATTAAAAACCAAAACAAGAAACAAAGGAGAAAAAATCAGAGTGTCCTCCAGGAATGCTGGTTACCCCTGGAGTCCTGAGTCCTAAAAGCAGAAAGCTCAAGGACTTCCCTGGTGGTTCAGTGGTGGAGACTGCACATGACTGCAAGGGGCATGGGTTTGATCCTTGGTTGGGGAACCAAGATTTCACATGCTACGCGGTGCGGCAAAAAAAAAAAGCAAAACCAGAATACTGCTCCCCACGAGTCCAGTTCCACAAGGATTAAATTGCAGCCCATTGCAGCCATCCAATGGGGAGAACAGGAAGAAGCCTTCTGTGTTTTGGACGTGCGCCCCTAGATAGCTGAGATGTGGGTCTAAAGAAAAATTTCAATGACCCCCAATTCTTGCATCTTCCCATACATCAGTTCAGTTCAGTCGCTCAGTAGTGTCCGAGTCTTTGCGACCCCATGAATCACAGCACACCAGGCCTGCCTGTCCATCACCAACTCCCGGAGTTCACCCAGACTCACGTCCATCAAGTCAGTGATGCCATCCAGCCATCTTATCCTCTGTCGTCCCCTTCTCCGCCTGCCCCCAATCCCTCCCAGCATCAGAGTCTTCCAATGAGTCAACTCTTCGCATGAGGTGGCCAAAGTACTGGAGTTTCAGCTTTAGCATCATTCCTTACAAAGAAATCCCAGGGCTGATCTCCTTCAGAATGGACTGGTTGGATCTCCTTGCAGTCCAAGGGCT
>NW_011476275.1:129874-145589 GCF_000754665.1 Bison bison bison | reverse complement strand
ACGGACCTTTGTTGGCAAAGTAATGTCTCTGCTTTTGAATACGCTATCTAGGTTGGTCATAACTTTCCTTCCAAGGAGTGAGCGTCTTTTAATTTCATGGCTGCGGTCACCATCTGCAGTGATTTTGGAGCCCAAAAAAATAAAGTCTGACGCTGTTTCTACTGTTTCCCCATCTATTTCCCATGAAGTGATGGGACCGGATGCCATGATCTTCGTTTTCTGAATGTTGAGCTTTAAGCCAACTTTTTCACTCTCCACTTTCACTTTCATCAAGAGGCTTTTTAGTTCCTCTTTACTTTCTGCCATAAGGGTAGTGTCATCTGCATACCTGAGGTTATTGATATTTCTCCCGGCAATCTTGATTCCAGCTTGTGCTACTTCCCATACATAGAAAGCACTAAAATCATTAACATGAGATGTCTGTCTTTTGTGGTTAGCTGTAAGCTACCTGGTGCGAAGAGCCGACTCGTTGGGGAGGCCCCTAATGCTGGGAAAGATTGAGGGCAGGAAAAGGGGATGACAGAGGACGAGATGGTTGGATGGCGTCACCGACTCATTGGATGAGCTCCAGGAGATAGTGAAGGACGGGTGTGAGTGTCACAGGCAGGAAGTCCGGGGGCCTGGAGGAAATAGGCCCCAAGTGTCAGACATTTTCATCTCTCTCTTAAGCAGCAGGAGGAAACAAACCACAAGTGTCAATTTTTCCCTTCTCTGTACAAAATTAAAAGGGGGTTTATTTTTAAATTCTGTGTTGCCATGATGATACCTGGTTCCAACTGAACTGAACTTTTCTCAAACCTTGAGCTAACCAATGCTTTTTCTTATGGAAATGTTTTCCTTAAGCTATGTTAATAAACTATGTATTTACCCTAGACTCTCTTCGAGTCAGTTCCACCTAAGACTCAGAACCAATAATGACTCAACAAACCAGTATGTTTTACTCATACAAATGTTCTCCTAATCTATGTTAATGAAACCATATATTTGTATGGAAATCTGCCTTTCTTCAAGATTCGTATCAATCGTTTAATGGCCCAGGATGACTCACCTGGTGGCAATGTTATCTCAATGCACGTTGTGGGTGAGGGGCCTGGTGCCACTCTCCGAGTTTTGAGACATTTCCTTTCTCTAATTAGCAGCCTGCTAGTAGGTATATGTAAAAGGCAATGGCAGCCCACTCCACTGTGCTTGCCTGGAGCATCCGATGGACAGAGGAGCCTGGCGGTCTATAAGTCCGTGGGTTGCAAACAGTCAGACACAACTGAGTGACTGAACAACAACACTTGACTACCTGTATTTACCAATCAAAAAAATTCATGTAGATCCTACTTCTCTACCTTTTCAGAACATTTCCTCAGAGCTACTGAGAGGCCATCTCCCAGGATAGAGTCCTCAGCAAAGTCCCAGAAAAAGACTGAAACTGTGTAAGCAGGTAGGTTAGGGAGTCCCTGGAGAAAGAGTCAGGAATGGCTTTCTTGACATAAGAAAAGCCATTTTGTGATCTAAGCCTGGCCACAGCGCTTGCCCTTGAACATGGTCAGTAATCAGTGATCTTCAGGGGACAAAGGGATGCTGGGACAGAGGAAAAGCAGGCAAACAAGAGTGCAGTGATAATACAAAGCAGGGCCCTGGTTCCTCCTCGGGGGAAATACATGATAATATGTCTTTGAGTTCTGTAGGGCTTCCCAGGTGCCACTAGTGGTAAACAACCCACTTGCCAATGCAGGAGATGTAAGAGACTCAGGTTCTATCCTTGGGTTGGGAAGATCCCCTGGAGAAGGGTATGGCAACCCACTCCTGCATTCTTGCCTGGAGAATCCCATGGGCAGAGGAGTCTGGTGGGCTACAGTCCACAGGGTCCCAAAGAGTCAGACACGACTGAGCGACTAACACTTTCACTTTGGGCTATATCATCCTTTTAAAGCTTGTGCCCTGCCCACTTCCCTCCTGTTTTGAGATCAGCAAGGCTGGGCAGTGGTGGTGACAGGGACAGAGTGAAGAAATGAAGCAGGTGATTAAATAGTTACTCCCACTAAGGGATCATAAGTAAAGAAAAAAGTATGGGAGACCTCTGTAAGTTAATGATCACTCAAGAAAGCAGGCTTGCTTAGCAAAAAACCACACAACAGAAACACAAGGCATGTCCCCAAACAATGGTGAAATGAGACTCACATCCTGTTAAATCGACTTTAAAACAATGCGCAACGTGAGAGTTTCAAGTGAAGTTTTATTTGGGGCAAAATAAGGACTGCACCCCAGGAGACAGCACCTCAGAGAGCTCTGAGAGACTGCTCCAAAGAGGCAGGTGGGGAAAGATCAATATATATGTGATTTTGGTGAAAGGGAGTTCCTGCAATCAAGCACATATTTTTGCAGGTTTCGCTAGTCATGAGAAGCAGATGTCACCATAAGGGAATTTAGTGCTTTTCCAGATATGAGGAGATGCAAGAATTGGGTTGATAATATCAGCTCCTGAAAACATCTTACTGAAGAAGTGCCAATTTCCCGAGGGTACAGAATGCCTCATTCTTGATCTCCAATGTAAACTCCTTCAGGGAGTGTTGGAGGTCAGCAGCCGCAGCAGCACATGCTTCAATCCTTGGAGACGGCAAGTGCCAATTTGTAGTTGACAGTGACCGCCTTTTTGGCCTTTTTGCACATTTCCATAGCACCAGGACAATCCCAGTTCAACGATGTAGAAACAAGAAGACTTCCCTGCCAGACATGGAGGAGGAGCTGATGAGGAAAGTTTGACATCTACTCAAGAATGAGTAAGAAGATGGTCTTTTTTCCCTTCCCAACTTCTACATTATAAACAATGTAGCCCACCCAGCTCTGATGGCAGTGCCCCGCCCAGTGGCCCACACTAACAAGCCTTTGCCCTTCCTGTCCCTCTGCCTCCCGCTGGATTCTTTCTGCACTGAAGACCCCACACTCGACTGAGTCCTGAAACACAGGCCAGGCCAGAGGAAGATGCCCAGCTGGACGTGACCATCACAGTCAGGGGACACCGGGAGCCCAGGGGCAGACGGCAGTGGAAGGACAGCTGTGTAACCAATGCTCTATTCCCACGCATGCTAACCTCAGCTTTCATCTCTGTGCAGACTATTTTGCAGGTGATAATAGTCTGTTATTACTCTACCCACAACTACACAGCGAGATGAAAAGCAGGGCTCAGAGCCTCGAAGCCTCCTGGTTACTGTGACCCTTGGAGACCTCCTGGGAGCAGCTGACGGTTCTCTCTCGATTCCTGCTGCCCCTCCCCTGTGTTGGGGGAGGCTAGGTGGCCCAGACTCTGCAGGAGCAGAGGGAGGCTGCGTGGGGCTGGGCGGGGCAGGGGCGGGAGGAGGAGCACAGGGCTTTGAGTTTCCATTTCCCACAGCCCGAGAGAGGGCAGGTGGGAAGGGGAGGGGCAAGGGAGCCCCAGGAGCGGAAGGGGAGGGGAGGGGAAAGGGGGGCATCTCTCGTGCTCTGCTCAGGACTCTCTCTCCGCCACCCCACCCCCACCGGCATCTGCCCAGGCGCAGCGCTGTCCAGTCCAGGCACACTCTGGTCGGGTGTCCAGATTCCCCAGTCTCAGCGCCCAGGAACCCGTGTGATGCCTGCGTTTCCCTGCAGCCAAACTCAGCTCCATCCGGTCCTGCCCCGCCCCTCGCCTGCCCCTCCCAGGGAGTCCTGAACCCGCTGGCCCAGGGAGGCGGACAGTCCTGCCCAGCATCTGGCTTCCTCTCATGATGCCTGTTTGGTGCCCACGGCCCAGGCCAGGGAGGACTCGGCGCCCCCTCCTCCCCAATCTTAGCATCACCTGCATTGCCTTGCTGCTGCTCGCCTGTGACTTCCAAGGGCCCAACCCGATGGCTAGGGCCTCTCACTCGCGGGCTGTCTCATGACCCTGGATGTCCAGCAGCTATGGCTGGACCTGACTTTGCTCTGCCCTAGCTTTCAGAGTTCCTCTGGTCCCTGCCTGGCTCCCCTCGGTCTGGGGCAGGCAGGGTGGGACACACCAGACCATCCCCTGGGCTGGTGACTGAGCCACAGCATAGTGGGACTCCCCTCTCTGAGCCCCGACCACGGGCACTTTCTAGGACCCCTGAACAAAAAGGAAATAACCTCAGCAGAAAAGACCCTGATGCTTGGAAGGACTGAAGGCAGGAGGAGAAGGAGACGACAGAGGATGAGATGGTTGGATGGCATTACCAACTCAGTGCACATGAGCTCGAGCCGGCTCCAGGAGTTGGTGATGGACAAGGAAGCCTGCGGTGCTGCAGTCCATGGGGTCTCAAAGAGTCCCACACGACTGAGGGACTGAACAAGAAACCTGAGCAGAGGGTGCACTGTGGGAGGACAGCCCCCTGGAGAAACCTGTGACAGTCCCGGGGAGGAACGCATTTAAGGTCTGGGTGCCAAGTGCGGATGAGGGGTGCGCTAGGTATGGGAGCTGCTGGGACATGGGTTAGCCCGAAGGTCCATCGAAGTAATGTCGCTGCTTTTTAATATGCTGTCTAGGTTGGCCATAGTGAAGGAGGAAACAGACAGATCTGGACTCCATCTTAGGCCAGGCTGCGAACATTAGGCTACACGCATGGTCACCCTCCCAATGGACTCTGAACTTTGTGCCCGGTGTCTATAGAAATGGCATGCCAGGGACTCGCCTGGTGGTCCGGGGGCTAGGAGTCTGGGCTTCCAGTGCAGGCAGCGCAGGTTTGATCCCAGGTCGGGGAGCTAAGATCCCACATGTCGCACAGTGTGGCCAATAAATAAATAAAATTTTAAAAAAGAAAAAAAGAAATTGCATACCAATGGAAAACCAGACCCCCGGATAAAAGAGCCTCAGGACTTGTACTTGGACTCTCCGTTGCCTAAAAGAATATCCTAATTATCTCTGTAACAGAACAAAGTGGTAAATTCCATTATGTTTATCGGGATATGACCACAGGCCTATTGGTAAATGTCCACTCTTTATCTAGTCTTGTGACACATGAATCATGGGTTAACTTTGATCGTATCTCTCTTTAACCTTGTCCAGACTAGTTTCAAGGAATTTGGGGAGGTGGGTTTGGGTACGTACACTTAGGGTATATAAGATTTTCACAAAAACTGGTCGGGGTCCTTGGCTAAGAGGAGATTCTGCCTTGGGCCCTCTGGTGTGATAAACTGCACTCCACCATTTGCATTGTCCTTCTGAGTGAGTTTGTTTCCCGAAACACGTAGCTACAACATTTGGTGCATTGGCCGGGAAACTCCTCACTTTGAGGAGACAAGTCCCATTTGAGACTATTCTGAGGCCTTGCAGCTTGAATCTTCTAGAGGGGGGAAGACGCCTCGCCCTTCTGGAAGGATTCTGGGTCTCAACGGCCGGACCTTTCACGTTAGCAGGTAGTGGATGGCAGCAGGGAAACTGAGCACTCAGGTGAGGAGGAACCCACCCGGCAGGGTGGAAGAGGGGGCCTGATCACCCCCCTGGGAGGGACTAGAAGGAGCACGGACCCACAGGGACCTGGAATAGGCAGAGGGCGATTGCTTGGTACACAGGGCCACGAGTGTGCTTAGGAAGGGAATTTGCAAAGGTAATTTAGGAGGTGTGTCCACGCCATCTCAGGGAAAATTATTACCAGCGATAGCCAGGGGATTTTTAGAATAGGAAACTTTTCCTTGTATGCTCATATTCTGCCCTCCCGCAGGACGTGTCCCGTCTGCTGTGAAATTCTTGACCCCCTCAGAATTCTCAGGCTAGAAGGAGGGGGATACATAAGTGACCATGAATTGGCTTTTCCGGAGATGGCCTGGGACATGGGATATTTAACCCATCTATGTTTTCATCCGCACCTGATCAAGACCACCAAGGCAGAACGGACTTTAAGGGAGAAATAGTCGTGGACCACATGGTGTTCTGGTTCGGCCTTGCTGACTGGCAGGTGAAGACACGCCGATCCCCCTTCTCCCTCTGGGATCTGGCAGGATTTGGACAAGGATGACCTGCCTCTCCCCCGTACTGGACGCACCCACGGGCCCTGTGCTCCACCAGGACCGGAGGCCGCCTTAATGCCCAATCCAGGGCCAGGTGAAGTTCCTGCAGCAGCCGCGGCTCCTCTGCCAGCTCTCCTGGAGGTGGTAGAGCCGCCACCTCGGTGGGCTCCGATCCTGGTGGCAGAAGCCTCTGACCAACACTTCCAGGATCCGGCTCCAGCCGAGCCGCCCAAGTTATACCCTCCTCTCCCGGTGAGTACTGACAGGCAGGGGAGGGAGACCTTGGAATTAAGCAGAGCCTGCGCTCTGCCAGAGAGCCAGAGGGAACAAAACAGAACACACAAGAGATTTGCAATGCTAGCTGCTGCTCTGGGAAAGTCAATCTCGGGCCCTCTGGAAAACCTCCTCTGCCCCAGGGACAGGACAGTCCTTCAACCGGTCCCAACGGAGGCCCTGGGCCCCGTTACAGCCAAACCAGTGTGCCTGGTGCTGAGGTTTTGCCCACTGGAAGAATGAATGCCCTAAGGCAAGGAAGGAAGCTCCCGCAGCTGTGGGGCTTGCTGACTTGGAAAGTAAATAGGGCTGCCGTCCCCGAGAGCCCATGGTAATCTTAAAAGTGGGGGACCAAAACATTGACTTCATGGTGGATACAGGAGCAGAACTGTCGGTAGTAACAAAACCCGTGGCACCACTGTCCGCAAAGACTACTGCTGTAACTGGGGTATCGGGAGAAGAGATGATTAAATCGGTTTGCCAGCCCAGAAACTGTCATATGGCGGGGGTGGGAGGGGCACCAAGTGATTCATGAATTCCTCTACATTCCTGGGTGCCCAGTACGCCTGTTGGGAAGAGACTTGCTCTCCAAACTAGGAGCACAAGTGACTTTCTCCCCTGAGGAGGGGCCCACCTTCCGGATGAACACTGTGACTTATTTGCTGTCTCAGTACCACCCCAAGATGAGTGGAGGTTGCATGAGCTTCCAAGGGAAGAACTGGGTGGGCCGGAAGAGCATGATAGAGAACTAACTCAATTATTCCTTGAGGTCTGGGCGGAAGACACCCCCCCCCCCCGAGGCTGGCTAAACATCAAGCCCCAGTGATAGTAGAACTCAAACCAGGCACCATCCTGGTTAGAAAGCACCAGTACCCGCTACCGATAGAGGCCTGGGCCAGCATACTACCCCACATCAATAGATTGAAACAAGTGGGCATTCTAGTAGAGTGCCAGTCAGCTTGGAATACTCCGATCCTGCCAGTCAGAAAGGAAGGAGGACAGGACTATAGGCCTGTACAGGATCTCAGGCGAGTCAACCAGGCTACTGTGACTTTACACCCCATTGTTCCAAACCCCTACACCTTACTTAGCCTCCTCCCACCAAGGACTAAAGTTTATACTCGCCTAGACCTCAAGGATGCCTTCTTCTGCTTACACCTTGCCCCAGCCCATCTTTGCCTTTGAATGGGAAGATCCAGTCGGGGGCACCAAACAATAGCTCACCTGGACTCCCCCACAAGGGTTTAAGAACTCCCCAGCCATCTTTGGGGAAGCCTTTGCTTCTGACCTGAACTCATTCCATCCAAAAGAGTATGGATCTTGGCTCCTACAATACGTGGATGACCTGCTGCTGGCTGCCAAGACCAAGGAAAAATGTTGGGAAGGGACAAAAACACTGCTCCAGCTGCTGATGGAAGCAGGTTGCTGCTGCTGCTAAGTCACTTCAGTTGTATCCGACTCTGTGCGACCCCATAGACGGCAGCCCACCAGGCTCACCCGTCCTTGGGATTCTCCAGGTAATAACACTGGAGTGGGTTACTGGGTGTCAAAGAAGAAGGCACAGATCTACAAGGAGGAGGTAAGGTATCTGGGGTTTGTTTTAAAGAAGAACACAAGGGTCCAGACCCTAGTTGGGTCCTGTATACTGATGGCACTAGCCTGATAAAACAAGGACAGTGGCTGTCAGGTTAGCCAAAGCGGAAGGGGCCATCCAGACTGAAAAGGGATGGTAGGAATTGCCAAGTGGCAAATTATTGGTCCCGGAGGAGCTGGCACACACTCTGGTAAGCCAAACACACCAAGCGACCCACCTAGGCCATGCCGCCTGCCCACAGGTCAATGCTGCCTCTTGGCACAGACAAAAACCTCCGGGTATTCAGCTGAAAGGCACGCTGCCCTTTGAACACCTGGGAGTGGACTTCACCGAAATGAAACCTCACCGACACGAAACCTCACCGACATGAAACCTCACCGACACTACCATTGCCTGCTGGTCGTGGTATGTACATTCTTGGGATGGGTAGGAGCTTTTCGTATTTGGACTGAAAGAACATCAGAAGTAGCCCAGTGCCTGCTTAGCGAAATAGTTCCCAGATTTGGATTTCCTACCAGTATTGGATCAGACTATGGCCTGGCTTTTGTAGCTGACTCCATGGGGTCACTGAGGGTCGGACATGACTGAGCGACTTCACTTTCACTTTTCATTTTCATGCATTGGAGAAGGAAATGGCAACCCACTCCAGTGTTCTTGCCTGGAGAATCCCAGGGTCGGGGGAGCCTGGTGGACTGCCGTCTATGGGGTCGCACAGAGTCGGACACGACTGAAGCGACTTAGCAGCAGCAGCAGCAGCAGTAGTACAACAAATAAACAAAAGTTTAAACATAAAATGGAAACTGCACACTGCATATAGGCCCAGAGTTCTGAGACGGTGGAATGAACCAACCGGACACTTAAAGAGACTCTCCAAGTGGATCATAGAAACTGATTGCTCCTGGGTGGACTTGCTTCCAAGGGCTCTGCTCAGATTCAGGATGACCCCACGGTCCCAAGGCTATTCTCCATACGAAACTGTGAATGGGAGGCCCCCTCCCATAATAAAAGAGGTGTCAACAAATTTGCCTCAGGTAAGGGGGGATAGGATTTCACAGCAGATGGAACTGGGTAAGGTAATAAATTGGGTAACTAAGTTTGTACAAGAAAGGGTGCCATTCCCCCTTGGGGAACAGATTCATGAGATTAGTGGCTTGGTGACCAAGTATGGGTCAAAGATTGGAAACATGATTTACTAGCCCCTTGGTGAAAGGGCCTTTATGTTATTCTAACTACCCCTACTGCAGTTAAAGTTGCAGGTATTGCCCCGTGGATCCATCACACGAGGCTGAAGAGAACATACCATGCAGACCCAAAAACGCTGAGTGGACTGCACAGAGGGACCCCGCTGACCCTCGAAAGACGAAGACCATCCTTCTTAATAAGAAGGAAAAAAAAGATCCTGGACGAGCCCCTTCAGGATGAAGCCACACAATCAACTCCTGCTGCTTGGCCTCATAACGAGCACATTCCTACGCCAACTTCCACAATACCTCCACTGTTGTGTGGGGTTATGCCTCTGTCTGTGATGGATGGACTTCCCTGGTGGCTGTCACCGCTCCGCCAAGGAGATTTTAAACCACTCTGCTCTTCTCTGGGACACAATCATAACCTCTCCTTGCTCTCTGGGTGTAAGCCAGACCTACAGTCAATAGACTCGGGTCATAGGGTTACATTTGATATAAATGCCAGTGTAACAAAAGCCTAACCTACAACAACCCCTGGTAAATCTACCTTATTTACATGCTAGGTGGACAAGATCTGTGTTTCAGTGGTATGAGTATATTGCTGCCTTATTCATACCCTCTATTAGGACAACAGATATTATGATTAAAGTAGAGGCCTTGACTAATTTCACAAAACAGGCCCTCCTAGATAGAACAAAAGCCATCCAAGCCTTAAATGAAGAGCAAATCCAAATAAGAAAAGTAGTAATTCAAAATAGAATGGCTTTGGACATACTCACAGCTCCTCAGGGAGGGACCTGGGCTATAATTAAGGTTGAATGTTGCGTATGCATTCCTGACTTATCTGACAATGTATCAACTGCTTTAGATGACATGAAAAACCAGGTAAAAGCAAGGTCAAATGAAAACATTCCTGGACTTCGGTCCTATCTTGGGTGAAGGGCGATTGGTGGAAAACTATATTTACCATTGTTATAGTTGCCTTGATAGTTCTGCTTTGTGGATCCTGGATTTTACAATGTATTCAATATATCCTTATGAATGATGCTCATAATATGAGTTAAGAGCATCAAGAGAGGGGAATGAAGAAGGAAACAGACATAGCTGGACTCCATCTTAGGCCAGGCTGTGAACATTAGGCTACATGCATGGTCACCCTCTCAATGGACTCTGAACTTTGTGCCCGGTGTCTATAGAAATGGCATACCAATGGAAAACCAGACCCCCGGATAAAAGAGCCTCAGGACTTGTACTTGGACTCTCCATTGTCTAAAAGAATATGCTAATTATCTCTATATCAGAACAAAGTGGTAAATTCCATTATGTTAATTGGGATATGACCACAGGCCTATTGATAATTGTCCACTGTTAACTACCTAGGCTTTAGGCAAATGAATCACGGGTTAACATTGATTGTATCTTTCTTTTCCTTTGTTCAGACTAGTTTCAGGGAATTTGGAGAGGTGGGTTTGGGCACGTACACTTAGGGTATATAAGGTTTTCACAAAAAACTGGTCGGGGTCCTTGGCTAAGAGGAGACTGCCTTGGACCCACCGGTGTAATAAACTGCACTCCACTATCTGCATTGTCCTTCTGAGTGAGTTTGTTTCCCGGAACGCGTGGCTACAGCCAGCATCTTCTAATTTCATGGCTGCAGTCACCATCTGCAGTGAATTTGGAGCCTGAGAAAATAATGTCTGTCACTATTTCCATTGTTTCCCCATCTATGTGCTGTGAAGTGATGGGGCTGTCATGCGAGTATATGCTCCTCGGTTCTGTCTTGTCACAACAAAGATTTGGAGTGATGGACATTAAAGCCCTCCTCGGCATGTCATAGCTCTCAGGTCTTAGACCGTGTTATAGCTCTCAGGTCTTGAATGGACTGTGTTATAGCTCTTAGACAAATCAGTGTTACAGCTCAGTGTTACAGCTCTATTTTATTTAGATAATAGCAGGAAAATCCATCTTCGAGGCGTGAGGGCATGTCGACCTAGAGATGCAAACAGAAGAGCACCCCAGGGCGCGGGGGTGGTGGTGGAAAGCTTTGGCTCCTCTTTCTCTCCCCAGGGCCTGTCCTATGTAAATTGGGCCAGCCAGGAGTGTTTGTTTTACCTGAGGTCCTCACTCCAGTCCTCGGACCTTCCTTTGTTCTATTTTCGCGGGCTTTTCTCTTCCTTATCTTTTAGCCACCACCATTCTGGACTCTTTTTCCCTATTCTAACTGGTTCCAATTGGAGAAGGCAATGGCACCCACTTCAGTACTTTTGCCTGGAAAATCCCATGGACGGAGGAGCCTGGTAGGCTGCAGTCCATGGGATCGCTAGAGTCGGACACGACTGAGCGACTTCACTTTCACTTTTCACTTTCATGCACTGGAGGAGGAAATGGCAACCCACTCCAGTGTTCTTGCCTGGAGAATCCCAGGGACGGGGGAGCCTGGTGGGCTGCCGTCTATGGAGTCGCACAGAGTCGGACATGACTGAAATGACTTAGCAGCAACTGGTTCCAAATAGGAAAAGGAGTACGTCAAGGCTGTATATTATCACCCTGCTTATTTAACTTATATGCAGAGTACATTATGAGAAACGCTGGGCTGGAAGAAGCACAAGCTGGAATCAAGATTGCTGGGAGAAATATCAATAACCTCAGATATGCAGATGACTCTGTTGCAGGAAGGCAGACCCCTTCCAGGGCCTGAAACTGGGCTCTTGTCTAACACTCGGAAATGAATTGTCCAAGGAGACACATCTGCTGACAAAGCAAGAGATTTTATTGGGAAAGGGCACCCGGGGGGAGAGCAGTAGGGTAAGGGAACCCAGGAGAAGTGCTCTGACGCGTGGCTCGCAGTCTCGGGTTTTATGGTGATGGGATTAGTTTCCGGGTGGTCTTTGGCCAATCATTCTAATTCAGAGTCTTTCCTGGTGGCGCACGCATCGCTCAGCCAAGATGGATGCTAGTGAAAGGGATTCTGGGAAATGGACGGACACGCGGTGTCTCCTTCTGACCTTTCCCGAACTCTTCCGGTTGGTGGTAGCTTATTAGTTCTGTATTCCTTATCAGGATCTCTTCTCCTAAAACAACTCATGCAAATGGTTACTATGGTGCCTGGCCAGGGTGGGCAGCTTCAATCAGTGTGCTTCCGCTAACAACACCACCCTTATGGCAGAAAGTGAAGAGGAACTAAAAAGCCTCTTGATGAAACTGAAAGAGGAAAGTGGAAAAAGTTGGCTTAAACTCAGCATTCATAAAACTAAGATCATGGCATCTGGTCCCATCACTTCATGGGAAATAGATGGGGAAACAGTGGAAACAGTGTCAGAATTTATTTTTTGGGGCTCCAAAATCACTGCAGATGGTGACTGCAGCCATGAAATTAAAAGACGCTTACTCCTTGGAAGGAAAGTTATGACCAACCTAGATAGCATATTCAAAAGCAGAGACATTACTTTGCCAACAAAGGTCTGTCTAGCCAAGGCTATGGTTTTTCCAGTGGTCATGTATGGATGTGAGAGTTGGACTGTGAAGAAGGCTGAGCCCGAAGAATTGATGCTTTTGAACTGTGGTGTTGGAGAAGACTCTTGAGAGTCCCTTGGACTGCAAGGAGATCCAACCAGTCCATTCTGAAGGAGATCAGCCCTGGGATTTCTTTGTAAGGAATGATGCTGAAGCTGAAATTCCAGTACTTTGGCCACCTCATGCGAAGAGTTGACTCATTGGAAAAGACTCTGATGCTGGGAGGGATTGGGGCAGGAGGAGAAGAGGACGACAGAGGATGAGATGGCTGGATGGCATCACTGACTCGATGGATATGAGTCTGAGTGAACTCCGGGAGTTGGTGATGGACAGGGAGGCCTGGCGTGCTGCGATTCATGGGGTCGCAAAGAGTCGGACACAACTGAGCGACTGAACTGAACTACCTAACAGGACCGGATGCCTTGAGCTTCCTTTATTTGAATGTTGGGTTTTAAGCCGGTTTTTTCACTCTTCTCTTTCACTTTCATCAAGAGGCTGTTTAGTTCTCCCTCACTTTCTGCTTTAAGGGTGGTGTCATCTGCATATCTGAGGTTATTGACATTTCTCCTGGCAATCTGGATTCTGTTGCTGAAAGTGAAGTGAAAGTGAGAGTGAAGTCACTCAATCGTGTCCGGCTGTTTGCGACCCATGGACTGTAGCCCACCAAGCTCCTCCGTCTATGGGATTCTCCAGGCAAGAAAACTGGAGTGGGTTGCCATTCTGACTCCACGTTGGAAACTGTTTCTTTGACTTGATTTTGTTGCTTTTGTTATTATAATGATACTTAATGGCTTGCCTGGAGGACCCTGACCCCCTGCCCAACTGTAAACTGAAGTACCTTTGTTCAGCTTGAGAAGGAAATGGCAACCCACTCCAGTATTCTTGCCTGGAGAATCCCAGGGACAGCGGAGTCTGGTGGGCTGCCGTCTATGGGGTCGCACAGAGTCAGACACGACTGAAGCGACTTAGCAGCAGCAGCAGCAGCAGCAGGAGAGAGAATGTGACCCTGCTCATCTGTGAATAACAGAGATTAACACACCCCTTCCAAAGGCAGGCCATTCCCTTGGAGCTGTTTCACAGGGCTGAAGACCCTTTCCCTTTACTTCCCCACTGCCTCTCCCTCTCTGCTCTGCCTTTTGACTTTAGTTCATTATTGCGTCTTTCCCTCTGATCTATAAAAGAACCTGGCATCCAGACCCCAATAATATGGTTATCTTGAGGTGCTAGCCTGCCATTTTTCCTGTCAGCTGGCTTTCCGAGTAAAGTCGTTTTCCTTGCCTCAACACCTCGGATTCATTGGCCTGTTGTGCAGTGAGCAGAGGGAGCTTGGACCTGGTAACACTTCTAATAGCTGGCTTCCTCCTGAGGGCTGGAGGGGTCGTCCCCCCAGGACCACCCCCTTTGCCTCTCCCTCAACCCTCAGGTCCTCTGCTGACAGCCCCCCCACCTCGGGCCCGCATAGGGAGCCGAAGAAGCCACTGGGGACACAGGTGGCCAGAGGAGCAGGCACTTGAGCCTGGGATTGGCTCTCCCTGGGAAAATGGCCCTGAGCTCTGCCAGCCCCCAGGCCCGGTTTTCATTTGGGGTCCCCTCCCCACCACCCCCTAACACACACACACACACACACACACACACACACTAGGTCCCAGGGTCAGGACTTGGAACGTGGATAGCCCCCCAGGCCTGGGCTGGGGGTGGGCAGGAGAGGGGCTCAGAGGCTGGAAGTGAAACCTATATATGGTGGTGTTGGGGCCCGTGTGAGGAAAGCAGGAGAGACTGCATCTTGAAGCCTGTCATCCATCTTAAAGACAGGATGTGACCTGGGCCTGAACCCTGCCCAAGAGTGAGGACACCGTTGCTAGTGAAAACCAGGTCTCCTGGAGGCCTCCCTCCCTACACGTGACAAAGGGAGACTAGTGGAGGCCAGGCTGCCTGTTAGGTTAACCGCGGAGATACCCCCTGATGTGTAGTCATTGTTCCCCCTTTAACCTTCATCGTTGGTTCTCCCAGCACCTACTTGCTGTAAAACTCAATCACACGCAACAAAGAGGTTGCTAACATGTAACCAGTCACATAGTAGGGGGTATGAAATGGGGCCTCTCAGAAACATCAGGATCCTTGTTGGGAACTGATCCCCGTTGGACCTGCTGGCGTAGTAAACTGTACTCCACTGCCCTGAGTGTCCTCCGAGGCGTGTTTTGTGGCTCTGGATTCCACAACAGTGTCATTTCAGGGGGACTCCGAAGAGCTCCAGTACCACAGTCTCTTATGTCTCAGTAAAGAGATTCAGTGAGAGTAAAGTGGTAGATACGTGATTTACTAGAATAGGACATTTGTGAGGCTTACAAGGAGGCAGGCAAGAAATGCCATACCCCAAGAACTTAGTGGGCTACAGTTTTATAACCAAAGGGAAAGTGGGGTGGGGGAGAAGATCTTCTTTCTCTTCCCTGCTTCTATCATCAGCTCCTCCTCCAGCTTGAGCAGGGGAGTTTTCTTGCCCCTGTGGTCAAGCTAGGTCAACGAATTCTTGTTTTTTATGTGTTCAGAGACCATGTCCTGGGATCATAACGTACTGAGCTCACTGGGCTGGACGTGGGTCTCATGCTGCCATTGTTTTATCGTATGGGGGCAGGTCTCGTCCTTCTGTGGCATGGTTTTGTTGTTAAGCAAGCCTGCTTGGTTTTGCGGTTAAGCAAACCTACTTTCTCGAGTGATCATTAACCTATAGGGGTCTGCCATATTTTTCTGGGCTTCCCTCATAGCTCAGACAGTGAAGAATCTGCCTGCAATGCAGGGGACCCCAGTTCGATTCCTGGGTCAGGAAGATCCCCTGGAGAAGGAAATAGCAACCCACTCTAGTCTTCTTGCCTGGAGAACCCCATGGACAGAGGAGGCTTGTGACCTACAGTCCATGGGGTCACAAGAGTCGGACACGACTTAGCAACTAAACCACCACCACATTTTTCTACTTACAATCCCCTAGTGGGATTAACTATTTAATCACCTATTTTGTCCCTACCAGTAGGGTGGGTCTCGGCGGCTCTCATCCTACTGAACCCAGAGAGGGTCTGACCCCTCCTCTCATTAATCCCTGGAGTGGGGTAGGAGGAAGGAGGCAGCTCTTGGCAGCTCATTGGCATCCTTGGCTGCTTCTCCCCAGAGGAATGGGCAGAGTCCCGCCCTG
>NW_011476275.1:121930-129702 GCF_000754665.1 Bison bison bison | reverse complement strand
TATCTGCCGGGAGCCAGCACAGGAGTCCCCACCCATAACAAGGTTATGTGGGAGAGTTCTGGTGGGTAAGGCAAGCCAGAACTCGAGGGGTGCCCCTCTGGGCCTGCCTGAGTGTCTACCCCAAAACCAGAGTCTGCCTACTTTACTGCTTTGTGCTCTCACCTACACCTCTGACTTTACAGGGGGCTGTCCCCCACCACCATCTCTCTCTCTGAAAAAGAGTTAACTTACAGCTCCAGTTAATAAAGTTCCTGGGCGTGACAAGAGTATTTTATTTCACAAATCCCTCAGATGGCTCTCTAACTTGCCTGACAGGTTTACCCGGACTCCTACAGCTATGCATACGATTGTTTAGTCTCCCAGCCGCTAGAGGCACGGGAAGCTTACGATATTCAAATAGTATAGAGCCTCTTGGAGAGTTAGAAATTGTCAGAATAGAACTAGTAGATTTCATTGTTGAGCCAATGCTTGCTGCCAAGTTTCCACATCCCCTGTATTGTATCCTTGGAAGTGTATAATTAATATAGTTGGTATGTAGAAAAAATAAGTAGTGGCCTTGGTGTTAACAACTTTAGACCCTTAAGGTAATAAATTCTTTCCTTTGTTGTAAACCCACTGCACCTCTGCCCTGTAGGAATGCAACTTTATCTAACACCTTCAGAGGATGGCGCCAAAGTTTAAAATAATTACTCTTAGAGAAAATAAGTCTTATGGTTGACAAACCTTTATCAGAGTCATAAAATGTTAACAGGACTTCTGGCCAGAAGATGATGTAAATCACCTAAACCCTCTGTATACAATAAGTTTGCAGAAAAGAAACCTTGGTTTCGATAAGGATCAAAGACTGCTGACTTTGCATGATTTCACACCCCCTATTATCCTCTGTGTGCAACTTAGGGTATAAAAGCCCCTGTTGAAAATAAAGCTACAGGCCTTGCTCACCGAAGCTTGGCCTCCCCGTGTCGTTCTTTCTTGTTTCCTTTTCCTCCTTTTCTCTTCTGTTCTTCCTTCATGCCAAAATAATTTGGAGCGCGGGGGTCCTCTGCGACGACTTATTTGCCTGGGCTTCTAAGACCCAATCGAGAAGGTGCCTAAGGTGGGGCACCTTCCGCTATTTGAGAGGGCGCCTGCGGCCTCCGTGGTTAGAGCAGGTTTGCTGTCACGAACTTTATTGATTTCCCGCGTAAACCAGTTATTATTGAGCATCTAATAAATCTCTCAGCCTTTGCTATCTCTTAATCGCCAACGCCGTCATCCTGAGGGAATCCCTGGATCCAACCGGGGCTGGACCCTGACACATATCCTGCTGCACCCAAGCTCTCCTTGCAAAGCCCCCACCCCCCACCCCCGACCGGGAGCAGACCTCCCAGCTCGCTTCACTGGCTGGCACCTGAGTAACCCTGGGAAGGTGGCCTCACTCTTTCTCCAGTGGGGTCTCAGATCTGTGACTCGGGTTCCTCCATGGTCCACTTGCCCTCAACTGGACCGGCCCTCCTCCCTGGAGCCTGCTAAGAGCTGTGGTCCCTGTAGGAGGAACCCTTGGGTCCACAGGAGGGGAGACAGGTCAGGGGAGGGCAGGGATGACCTGGGCCACGCTGTGAGGGTGAGCCCCCAGCCCTACCTCCCAGGGTCCTCTTGTCCACGGAAAATCAATCAACAGTCTTTCTAAGACAAGAGAAGTTTAGTGGAGCTGACCCGAGGATTACAATCGGGGTGACAGTCTTTCAGAAAGCTCTGAGGACTCTTCCACCTGTTAAAAGTCAAGGCAGGGTTATACGTTCCTGAGACAAAGGGTTACACACTGCCAAATGATGTATTACTAGCAGCTCACACAATCCAGGTCTACACACAAAAAGTGAGTAGTGAGTTGTGGTGTCAGAACAGGCAGTTAGCTGAATGTGAGCAGAAGAAGTGGGGCACAGGGACACATGGCAGGAAATCATGCATTCTGTAAACAGTGGGTGTTGACAAGAAAACAAAGCAGATGAAGAAAGATGGGAAGAGGGTGGAATCTCCAGAGTCCTAGAAAATGTTTTGTTCTTCATATTCTCAGTAAGATCAGCCTCGCAGATAAGATGTACCCATCAGGCATGAAGGCCTCCCCCCTTGGGAAGGCGGAGCTGGGAAGAAATCAGGGAAATGTGACCCCAAGCCCTCACCTCCCCAGTGAGTATTCTGCCCTTATTTTCTCCACCCCACATAATCAGCTTGCCAAAGAAACTCAGAGTAGCTATTCACCCAGGTCTCCTGCATTGCAGGTGGATTCTTTACCAGCTGAGCCACCAGGGAAGCCCAAGAATACTGGAGTGGGTAGACTTTCCCTTCTCCAGGGTATCTTCCCTACCAGGGATCAAACCCAGGTCTCCCGCTTTTCAGGCGAATTCTTTACCAGCTGAGCCACCAGGGAAGCCCAAGAATACTGGAGTGGGTAGCCTATCCTTCTCCAGCAGATCTTCCCGACCAAGGGATCGAACCTGGGTCTCCTGCATTGCAGGTGGATTCTTTACGAACTGAGCTACCAGGGAAGCCAAAGTAACAAGTAAAAAGCATCCCACCAAACCCTAGGGGACCCTAGGTCCTCACCCTCGACCCCATAAAAGCAGAACCCCAGGCCAGTGCCCACTGCCTCCCCTCAAAACCCCACACTGTGCTTTCAGGGGCTCCTGGTAAGTCCAGGACTTGTGAGTAGTACAATTGGTCCTTTCAAAGCTCCCTGTGGGTCATCGCTGCTGCTGGGCTTCCCTGGGGCTCAGCTGGTAAAGAATCTGCCTGCAGTGCGGGAGACCTGGGTTCAATTTCTGGGTTGGGAAGATCTCCTGGAGGAGGGCATGGCAACCCAGTCCACTATTCTGGTCCGGAAAATCCCCATAGACAGAGGAGCCTGGCAGGCTACAGTCCATGGGATCGCAGAGAGTCAGACACGACTGGGCAGTCAGGCACAGCGCACACTGCTGCTGGTTACTGCCACCCTAATAGGACCCACAGGGCTGCTCTGGCCACAACACTGGGTGTTGATAGGCTGGGCCAAAACCTAACAGGTCAAGGCTACCACTTTTCCCTTTGCTTTTATTTCTCCCAACTGTTTTTTCTCTTTCCACATTCTTTCAGAATTATGGAACATTTTTCATATTTCCTTTTCTCCTTTATAGGTATATTTCTTATATGATTATCACAATATGCACTTGTTATGCTGCTGCTGCTAAGTCGCTTCAGTCGTGTCCGACTCTGTGTGACCCCATAGACGGCAGCCCACCAGGCTCCCCCGTCCCTGGGATTCTCCAGGCAAGAACACTGAAGTGGGTTGCCATTTCCTTCTCCAATGCATGAAAAGGAAAAGTGAAAGTGAAGTCACTCTGTCATGTCCGAATTGCTACTATCACCATATCCTGAACAGCTCAAGAACCCTGCAGACCATAACTTCATTTCCTTCCTCCTGTGAATGAAAAATGTTGCTGCTGTATCAGTAAACAAAGGATGTTACAGCCCTCAGCCACTGCCACCACCCCCAAAGGTGAGCCCTGAAGGAACTCAGGATAGAGACAAACTCATGCCCACTGCCAAGCCCTTAGCTACTGCAACTGCCCCAGCAGTGCACCCTGAGGGGACTCGCGACAGAAAAGAACAGGATATTGGCCCTGGAAGATGAGGTGCCTATGGAAGGAATGATTGCAGTGAGCCCAGACTCGCATCTTCCCATACAGAGAAAAGCACCAAATTCCTTGAGATAACTGGTCCTCTTTAATTAACAATAATTTTTTCAAGTTCTGACTACCTTGTCTTTGTCACAAAAAAGTCCTACATGTCCTGGCTCCTCTGAGAAGCTGTTCTCTGGCCTTGAAATCCTCAGAAATTCCAACAAACAAAACATCATTCTCAACTTTTCAGTTCAGTTCATTTCAGTTCAGTCACTCAGTCATGTCCCACTCTTTGCAACCCCAGGAACTGCAGCATGCCAGGCCTCCCTGTCCATCACCAACTCCTGGAGCCTACCCAAACTCCTGTCCATTGAGTCAGTGATGCCATACAACTATTTCATCCTCTGTTGTCCCCTTCTCCTCCTGCCCTCAATCTTTCCCAGCGTCAGAGTCTTTTCAAATGAGTCAGCTCTTTGCATCAGGTGGCCAAAGTATTGGAGTTTCAGCTTCAACATCAGTCCTTCCAAAGAACACCCAGGACTGTTCTCCTTTAGGATGGACTGGTTGGATCTTCTTGCAGTCCAAGGGACTCTCAACACTTCTCCAACACCACAGTTCAAAAGCATCAATTCTTGGGCGCTCAGCTTTCTTTATAGTCCAACTCTCACATCCATACATGACCACTGGAAAAACCATAGCCTTGACTAGACGAACCTTTGTTGGCAAAGTAATGTCTCTGTTTTTTTAATATGCTGTCTAGGTTGGTCATACCTTTCCTTCCAAGGAGTAAGCATCTTTTAATTTCATGGCTGCAATCACCATCTGCAGTGATTTTGGAGGCCCCCCCCCAACAAATAAAGTCTGCTACTGTTTCCACTGTTTCCCCATCTATTTGCCATGAAGTGATGGGACCGGATGCCATGATCTTAGTTTCATGAATGTTGAGCTTTAAGCCAGCTTTTTCACTTTCTTCTTTCCCTTTCTCAAATTTTGGGTCACACATTTTTTTTTTTCAGTTGACACTCCCCAGCGCACTTCTGTTATCTTAGTTCTTATTTATAGGCATATGTTATAAACCCCACAAGACGCTGCTGCTGTTGTTTTACACTGTAAATATTCTTCCATATTTACCCCAATGTTACCAAAGGCAAGCCCACATACCCAGCACACCTGGAGGCCAAGCAAACCTAAACGTCAGAGTTTGAAACAAACAGTTTTATAGCAGGGCCAAGAAGGGCAAACAGGCGGATCCTCCTCAAAAACTGAACTCCCTAAAGGGTTTCAGCAAAGCATTTTAAAACATTTATTTTGTTGAAGTACAGTTGATTTACAATGTGATGATTCAGATATATATATATATATTCAAATATTCAGATATATACACAAACACACACATATATTTGGTATTGAATATAGTTCCCTGTGCTCTACAGTAGGACCTTGTTATTTATCTATTCTATATATAATAGTTTGCATGTGCTAATCCCAAACTCCCAATCCTTCCCTCTCCCAACCCCCTCTCCCTTGGCAGCTACAAATCTGATCTCTATAACAAAGCACTTTTAAAGTCGGGCGAGGGAGGGGGTCTCAGGGTCTGCGCCCAGCTTGGGCACAGTTCTCTGTTAGGTTGATGCATGGGAGACGATGCGGTGGCGGGGGGTGGGGTGGGAGCAAAGACCATACTGTCCTGCTCCGTCTCACTAAGACCATCGTTTCGGCTTTCAGCATCTCAATTGCATTATCACCAGCTGGGATGACATTCTTTGCACTTATCCTGCTAAGGATTTTCTGCGATCCATGGATCTGTGGGTTATCATTTATGAATTTTGAAAAATATTACATCTTCAAGTATTTATTTAACCCCTCTTTCTTCCCTATGGCACTCCAATCTCATGTAAAGTTAGACCATTTGACTGAATCTCACAGGCCCTGATGCTCTGATTAATTTTTTTCTATTGTTTTTATTCTAAGTTTCCTTTGGGCTATTTTATACTGTCCTGTCTCTACCTATGCTCATAGTGTCTTTTGCTCCTAATTCATCCAAATGAGTTCTTAATTTTGGATATTTTATTTTTTACTTTCTGAATACAATGGCTAACTGGGTGTATTAACTTGACTGAGCCACAGTACTCCAATATGTGGTCAGATACTATTCTGGATGTTTCCGTGTGGATATTTTTGGATGAGATTGACGTTTTTTAATATTTATTTATTTATTTGGGGTTGCACCAGCACCAGGGCTGTTTGTTGCAGTGCACAGACTCTCTGGTTGTGGCTCAGTTGCTCTGTGGCATGTGGGCTCTTAGTTCCCCCTCCAAGGAATAGAGCCTAAATCCCCTACGTTGCAAGGTGGATTCTTAACCACTGGACCACCAGGGAAGTCCCAGGACTGACATTTAAATTGGTGAAATTGGAGTGAAGCAGGCTGCTCTCCATAATGTGGGTGGGTCTCATCTAATCAGTTGAAGGTCTGAATAGACCAAAAGACTGATTTCCTCCAAACAAGAGGGAATTCTGCAGCAGTCTTTGGACTTTAACTGTAGCATCAGCTTTTCCTGGGTCTCTAGCCTTCTGGCTGTAGGGGAGCAGAATTTGCCACCCTAAAATATGTCTCTTTGGCATATTAGTTGTTTCAAGCTGGTTATTTTCTGAGAAACAGCATACATGGGAAGGGCTCTGAAAACCAAGTAAGGAGTTGACCTTTTGTAAGAAACATTTACATGTATAAAGGCAATCTCCATTTGGGATGACCAAATATCTAGAAACTCATACTGGTGGAGAACTCAGTGACTTAAATCTGCATTACTGATCACTCCCCCTTAACTGACTGTCCCTGCCTTCAACAACCTGTTTTTCTCTTTGGCTGAGGATGGTATTTAAGGTGAGGGCTTCAGCCACTTCAATGAGTTACTCAGCTCTCCTGGGTCTCTCCCATGTAGACATGGTATTACACTTCTGTTTGATTTTCTCCTGTTAATCTGTCACATGTCAATTTAATTCTTAGGCTAGCCAAAAGGGTAGAGGAAAATTTCTTCCTCCCCAACACAGCCCACCCTGGAGTTTTTGAACTTGCAGCCTCCCTGAGGTCATGAGCCCCATCCTTAAAACAAACTTTTTGTTTACATACACCTTCTATTGGTTCTGCTTCTCTGGAAAATCCTGGCCAATACACAGTATATTTATTCGATTTGTTTTATAAAGTCCTATTCTCTGTTAGCGACTTAGCAGTAGCATTCTCTATTAAAACTCTCAGTTTCAAGTCTACTATTGAACACACTTAACATAAAGTCCTTTCCTGCTGACTCCACTATCTGGATCATCCCTGGGTCTTTCCCCCCAATTGTTACTGTCACCTTCCGGCGTTGTATAAATAAGAGCCAGAGGCCACGACTACTAGAAGGTCTCTAGTTCCCTCTTTTACCAGATCAAGTGCACGAGGTGTTCTCCAGGTCAACTCCATCAGAGTCGAGCTAGGTTGGGCTGGACCCCAGAGTTAGGAAGGCGCATCCGACCTCCCATCCCTCTCCTCCCAGGCTTCCAGCGAAGGCTCAGCAGGCCCTCTCCTCATCCCGGAAAGCGTGGCACATGCATTTCCGCACCTTCGTGCCCTTAAGCCTCCCACTGCCAACTCCTGCTGCCTTGCTGCAGACTCTGTCGAGTCTCTTCAGAGCAAGATCAGCTATGTGTTCGGAGCAGACCTCTTTCCTCCGGTGGGAACTTGGTCCTGAGAGCTGTGGGACTGCCGCAGGTGCCCGTCTTCCTTATACGCGGCCCGCCCTGGGTACCACCGCCAGCATGCGGGACCCTGCGCGTGTGCCGCGTCGCTTTCCCAGAACGGAGCATGCGTAGCCGACTCCGCCGCTCCGCCGCGTGTTTGGGTACAGTCGGGATGGTGGCTGGCGAGGCCCCCGCAAGACGGGGCTGGAGCCCGCGGAGGCTCAGTTTCCCACTTCTGGAAGCCAATCCACTTGGTCCTTGGTCCTCTCAGCTCCCCAGCACATTTAAATACGACAGCTGCAACCCGCCTGGTATTTTCTTCTTGGTCCCGCGGGAGAAGACTGCCGGCCTCCTTCGTCCTGACGCACACCGAACGCCCTCTGATGGCTACTGAGTTTTATATGCTTTACTTGGATCCTG
>NW_011476275.1:118215-121830 GCF_000754665.1 Bison bison bison | reverse complement strand
CCTTGCATCCTGACTCATTACTAATTATTTTCGAAATTTGTTATTTGTATTCTTTATTCTCCAGGATTTCCCAGGTATACTACCACCTCATCTACAGATGGACCTGATTTTAATTCGTTCTCCATTCTAAAGCCTCTAATTAATATTTTATATCAGTGAATACTAGCTGAATTTCAAGTAGTGAAGGGAATGCTTTTCTTATAATGTAAGGTGATGACTTTAAGAGATTATATTTTTCTTGAATATTTTTAATTGAAGGATAATTAATCTATTCCAAGATATTTCAAAGTCTATAGATTTATTCCTATGACATTTATTTTCATATCTATTAAAAGGATGAATTGCATTAACAAATTCCATGATATTTAACTATCTGAATCCTAGGAATATATCCTACTTTTTTCTTCGTTTATTTTCTTGATGTGCTGTTGGATTCTATTTGTTAATATTTCTTTAAGATTTTTGCAATGATAAAAGATGTTGATTTGTAATTGTCTTTCTTTTTACAGCTTTTAGGTTGCTTATCAGTATTATACTGGCTTTGTTAAAATAATTTGGAAGTCTCTTTTATGTTCTCAGTCTGTGTCATTAGGAATATCTGGTCTTTGAAGATTTTGTAGAATTTGTGAATTTTGTAGAATTATTTCAGATTGTGAAATAATCTGATCAGGGCCATTTCTTCTGGGATGCTTTCTTATTATATTTATTTATACTGAAACTGATCTCTTAAAGCTTTTCTCTCAACTGGGATAAATTTTGCTTACATGTATTTTCCTAGGTAGTTATCCACCTCGTTTGAGGTCCCATATTTGTTTAAGAGTATATGAAATAGTCTGTTATCGTTTAAAATTTTGTCTTTCAGTAATTGCTTCACTCAGTATTTATTATTTGTATATTTGTACTGCCCCTCTTTTATTGATTAGGTTAGTCATTTGCTTATCTAGTTCTTTTAATTTCTCAGAGAACCAAGTTTTTGCTTTATTACTCATGTCTGGGTTTTATTCTCTGCACCATTTACTTCAGCTTCTAGCCTTATGATTTTCTTCTCCATACTTTCTTCTGTTGGCTTTGGTTCCTCCCCACCCCACCTCTCCAGTATTTTTGAATTCGTGTATTGTCATTTTTTTCCCTTTTACTAAAAAATCAAACTTCAAATTTTTAAAAACTTTTCTTATAGTATTGATGCTTGATTATATTCTTGACTATATTTAAAATATTTGGTTCAAATTTTATTTTCTTGAGTTTTTCTTTTTTAATAATTTCTGCATCTTGAGAAGTCTGATACCAACCTTCTCTCTCTCTCTCTCTCTCTCTCTCTCTCTCTCTCTTTACATATATGCTGTGGAAGGTTTTGCATTAAAGGGTGCTTCTGTGTCTTTTACATTTTTTACTAGCGTAGTCTTAGCGCTCACTTTTCTGGGTCATTTTTCCAGAACAGGTGAGCGCTTTTAGTTTGGAGTTAGGTCGTTTTGTCCTCTTGTTTGCCCGCCCTCATGCTACAGCTTCCAACTTAGGGTCTCAGGTGCCTGCCCCCTTGGAACTCGTAAGTGTGAGCTCACTTCTAAGCTGGTCTACTTACGGAGACCATAAATGGAGATTTTCCTCCAGTCGTTCCTCACGTTCGTCATTTTTTATCTCTTCTTCTTTTTATTGCCTAGTGTTGTTCTGATTCAAGGTGCTCCTTCACACTTTCAAATGTTTTAATTCGGGCAGGAGAGTTTTATTCTGCTCCCTAGCTGGATGTCCGGGACATTTTCCAGGAGCGAGGCTTTATCTTCTTTACTTCTCCCCGCAGATTCGTGCGCTGGGTCGCGGCCTGCGGGCGCGGGGTCGCCCTCTTCCGGCTGCGCGGTGAAGTGCAGCTGCCCCTGCGTCCGCGCTCTGGTGGTGGGAGGGGTGGGTGTCCTCCAACATCAAGAGTCTCTCTGGCTGCTGCAGCTCTGAACTTCCCCTTCTCCCTCCCTTCTTTCCATGTGCCACCAAGCCTGCCAAGGGTGCTTGCTTCCGAAGAAAGGATGCGTCTCCCACTGCTCTCAGCCTGCAGTACCAGGGAGCCGTCCAGGGAGGCTGCCACCGGGCTGCGGGGACAGCAGAGGAAGGCAGAAACATCGCTGGCGGGCAGATAGCTCTCAGACCCCAGGACCTGCGTCCCCGGCCCAGAAGAAGGGACCTTGCCGAAACATGAGCTCACAGGTGGTGACTCACCCTTTGCCAATGGGACCAAGGCTTTAACTCGAGACTGTACCCTGAGGCGTGGGGTCCTGCAAAGCTGTCCAGGCGCCCACCCGGCGCCCACCCAGCCTGCTTCATCACACCCACATCCAACACCACCATGCGGTTTGAGGTCCCAGATTCACATTCAACTGGATTACTGCATGAAATGACAAACGAATAAACACACAATGTAAACCAAGATCCGCCCCCAGGCGGGCGCAGCTCCACCCCTTCTGGGCCCACCTCCAAGCCCGCCGACACCCCGCCAAAGGCCGGACAGCTAGAGGGGCTGGAGCGGACCGGAGGCTCTGGGTGCTCCACCACCCCCGAGGTGGAGGCTGGGACCTGCCAGGAAAGACGGGCAGGGGACAGTCCTTCTGGCTGGACCACTGGGAGGGGAAATGACCCCAACCAGCTGCACACCCTCGAAACTGGGCCTGAAGGGGGTGCCGAGGCCTGGTGGTCGCAGCCGTCACCTGGGGGCCAGAGGCAACCCCTCTCAACCCCCTTTGCCTAGTAGTCACCCCCTTTGTCCTTCTACCCACCCTCCTGCTGGACCCCTGGGGGCAGGCATTCCCTGCTGCAAATCTAGATCTGGGACCCACACCCTGCCAGCCTGCTCCTCACAAGTGCTCAGTGGGGCATGATCAAAGAAATAAAGGCAAGAAGGAAAAAAGAAAAGGCCTGGGGGAACATGCAGGCAGGAAGTGGTGTGAAACCCACCTAGCTACCAGACACCCAGGTGAGAGCCTCTGGGCTTTGGCTGTGTGTTCAGGGTGCAGCCTCGGGAGACTGGGTCCCTGGGGGTCAGAGAAGAGGGCAGCTTTCCTGCCACACCCGGACACAGGCAGGACCCCGAGAGCCGCCGGTCTCCAAGTGAGGTTGAAGAGTTTGTTACAGGAAGAGAAGGAAGTACCCGCGGGGTGGAGCCTGACGGAGGGGGTGAGCCACAGGGGAGACGCCTTCTCCACACCCCTTCTCCCCTTTCTGCTCCAGCAGGAAACGGCCATCCTCACAGACCCCAGGAGACCCTCCCCAGAGCAGGGGCTGACAGGCCCCTGCACCCAGCCCCTCCCTGGGCTGACTTTGCTGGAAGGGCAGTTCCCTGCAGTTGGGAAGGGAAGGGGCAGGAGGAGGGGTCAGGGTGGGAGAGAGTGTCCCATGAGAACTAGGATCTGATTGACCTTAAATGAGGGGTCCAGGGTGGAGAGACCCGGGGGATGGGCAGGTGCAACTTGGGGAGCTCTGGGCAAAGCCTCCTTCTCTGCCCCACCTCCCTCCCCCACTCCCCCGCAGGCTAAGCTGGTGGTGTCATGGGGGCGCTGGTTCTAGCCCTGTGGGCTCTGCTGGTGTCTTTGAACCCTGCTGGCGGAGCCAGAGAGCCAGGCAAGGATGGCCCTC
>NW_011476275.1:104354-118115 GCF_000754665.1 Bison bison bison | reverse complement strand
AGCCAGAGAGCCAGGTAAGGATGGCCCTCTCGGCTGTGGGGGCTCCTGGGGGCGGTGGGCACATCCCGCGGCGACGGCTCTTAGCTGGGTGGGTGCGCAGCGCACTCCTCCGCGGGGCCGGTGCTGCCCCACAGGGAAGAACCTGAGCTGCTACCAGTGCTTCAAAGTCAGGAGCCCGGAGTTTTGCTTGCCTGCGATGTGCTCCTCCACTGACCAGGTCTGCGTCTCCCACTCGTTGATCATCACCCTGAGTGAGTACTTGGCCCACGTGGAGGGGGACTCCGGGAACACAGCCCTGGATCCTTTGGGGTCTCAGTGGGGAACTGATGGAGGCTCCCCTCAGGGGACCCCGGCCTGCGCCCACCTTTGCCTAATCCCCATCCTGAGCACAGGGGAGGGGCCAGCTGCTCAAGGTTGAGCCTGAGGGCTTCTGGAGGGGGGCTGGCCGGTCTCTTTCCTTCTCTGGGGTGCCATTTGGCAGCCCATGATATGATGTAAAGCAATGCATACAGTCATATGTGTGCGTGCTCAGTCGCTCAGTTGTGTCCGACTCTTTGCAACCCCATGGATTGCAACCCACCAGGCTCCTCTGTCTTGAATTTTCTAGGCAGGAATACGGGAGCGGGTTGGCATTTCCTCCTCCAGGGGGATCTTCCAGACTCAAGGATGGAACCCGAGTCTTGCATCTCCTGCATTGGCAGATGGGTTCTTTACCACTAGCACCACCTGGGAGGCCCCGTGTGATTGTCATATATACCATACAGTAAGGTTCAACATAGTAAATACCATGCGTGCAGCAGATACAGCATGCATGCACACACAGCACAGCAGCTCAGCGTGAGGAGGAGAGCGGAGAGCTCCTCCAAGACGACCTTTTCTTCTGCAACTGGGTTATTCTGAGTGCCCTGCTTCCCTCCGGAGCTTCCTTCCAAGGTCTCTGCACGTCTCTGAGTGAAGAGGGGACGGGAGCCCCAGCTGGGATCAACTGGCCCTCCGGTTGCCCTCCCTTTTCTCTCTGCTCAGCTTCCCCCATCTCCCTGGGACTCCCAGGCCCCTGGCTGCCTGGGTGTCCAGGCTGTGCATGGTTTCAGGGAAGAGCCCAGACCAGGGCCAGCAGCCCTGAACCTTGCCTTTGCTGTGACCTTGAAGGTGACCTTGGGCAGCTGTGCTCCCAGCGCTTCGCAGAGCCTGGCCTGTGAAAGGGTCGGGAGAAGGTGTCAGTGCCCACTTGGGGACTGGCCTTCGCCGCCCACCCGGGCTTTTCCTCCTCCCGGATGCTGTCCTCTTCCCCGCAGGACTACAGGTGAAGACCCTGCTCAGCAAGCGCTGTGCCCCCAGGTGCCCCAACACCAACATAGAGTTCAAATGGCCGTCGAACTCGGGGGTGCCCAGCAAGATCGTCCGGCACTGCTGCTCCAAATCTCTCTGCAACAGGGCACCCGCCCCACAGGAGGGCCCCAGGGCCCTCTCACGGGGGCTCCTGCTTCGGGTGAGCCTCGGCCTCCTCTGGGTCCTGCTGTGAGCACCTTCCCTCGACCCAAAGCGCACCCTGCCCCCGTCGCTCTCGAGACCCTGAGTGGCACATGCCCCCGAGGTGGTCGGAGGTGCCATCACCTCGCCGTGGGCCTGGCCACCTCTCCTATCCCCAGCAGGGGCCCTTCACTCACACAGCCTGGGATTGTAGCCCCCCGCTGTGGTGGGGAATGCACATTTCTCAGCTTGGAGTAACAGCCCCTGCCCTGAATGGATGGTCCAGGCCCCAGTGTTGTGGGAGAAGAGGTGGGGAAAGCCAGAGGCTGGCTCTGGCTCTGGCTCTGACCCGCTCTGCATTCTCCATGCCCACCATCCTGGCCACCTCTGTCCCTGGCTTAGGCAGAGTCCTGCAGGGGGACCGTGACCGTCACTCCTTCCAGAGACAATAAAGTCACTGCTTGCCCACACCCCCTCCTGCCTCCTCCTCATCTCTACCCGCTGTGCCCAGGCTCCAGCTCTTCGGCCAGCGCTCAGCAGACCCCTGTGGTTGGGCACTGTCCAGCGTGGGAGTACTGCGCAAAGCTGTCCACCTAGGCTGCAGCCCACCGAATGGGGGACAGGACCAGCGCTGGGCGAGCAGGCACCACGGGCTCAAGTCCAGGTCCTCAGGAGGGCCGGCTATCCAGTGGTGGAGAGGGAGGGTCAGCGTCTGGGGCAGCGGCCGGGCTCAGTGGTGCCTGCCTAGGGCAGTAGGGTGGAGGGGACGTTTGAGTGGTGGGGTGGACGGGACCCATGTTTGGTGCTCAGCTGGGTTGGACAGGGTAGGTGCTGATGGAAGGCCTGGAGGTGCCCAGGATGGTCCAGGCTTGGCTTGGTGGGGGCTCACCCAGGACAGGGCACAGAGAGGGAGCAGGTTGGGACTAGCAGAACTGATGAGAAGCTCACAGCTGTCCAGGCTGCACCAGGGCCCCACGGGCCATCCAGGGGGACGTCTTGGAGGACCAGGCAGCAGAGGACAGGAACCAAGAATCAGCGGGTGGAGGCAGCGTCGCCAGGCCGCAGGCCTCCAGAGCCAGAAGAACACTGGGTCCACACACCTGTTCGCCATGCCTGGTTTCTCAGGCTTACCCTGCCCACAAGTCTGCACGCTTCCCCCAGACCCAGGGTCTGCACACTGGCCCAGCCCCAGGTTCTTACATCTGCCTCTCACCATTGCACACCTGACCCCAATCTCCAACTCCTCGCCATCTTCCCATAGACCAAGATGGGCCGGCTGGCCCTTGGTTCTCTGGGGCCTTCGTGGGTTCACGGTCTGGGTGGCTCCCCTCTGTTTAGGGAGACTGCCGGGGTGACCCGGAAGTCTTTGGATGAGAGTCCCAGAATGCCCACCTTAAAGCGGGGCCTCTCTCCCGCTCACTCAGGGTGTGGATTTTCATGCTGAATTTAAACCCCACCCAGGTCCCCTGGACTGGCCAAGCAGACTGGTCACCATCTACTGCTCCCGTCTCCCGACGTGAGGTTCCTGGCCCATTGAGGCATAAGGAATCTCACTTCTTGAGTTTAGGCCAGTCCACAAGGCCAGTCCAGAAGGGAAATGGTCACCCGGTAGAGTTGGGGTCTTCCCTCCAAGCTAGGAATCTGTGTGTGTGATCTGGGTCAGAGGCCACCACGACCCGCTGTGCCAGCCAGTCTCTGCTTCCCTCTCCATGAAGATGGGCACCTTGAGGGCTGAGCATCCTGGTCTCTGTTCTGGACAGGGGGCCCGGGACTGTAGGCCTTCTGGGCATACTTTCAGATAGAAATCAGAAACTTTCCTGAATAAATGGATAAATGAGTAAAGACTGAGTGAAGGAAAGACGAAGATGATTGACAACCGCATGAGAAAGGTATTCTTGAGCCGTGAGTAGCTGCTTCCTGGTGGCTGAGCATGTGGTTTGAGAAGAAGCTGGAGCCGTCCTCAACCTCTCGGCTTCCCCCGGTCCCTCTGACCTGAGATAATGCCGGATCACAGCCTCCTGACACCACACCTTCCCGCTTTTCCCGGGGGCCTGAGCATCGCGTGGCCACCCAACCCAAAGCTGGTCTGCGCCAACAGCAGGACCGCTGATGTGCAGGCAGCACCGCAGCCATCCTCAGCTTCAGGACTTTTGCCGCAGATTCTTTGGCCACTGGAGTCTTTTTTCACAGTCTCTGCTGGGAAACTCAAAGCCAGCTACACCCTCCATTCCAGCAGGTGTCCAGCTTCATGCCGACACTCAGACGTGCCCAGTGCAGTCTCCATCTGATCACGCCTTGCCTTTCTCTTCTGCCCCACATCCTTCATAATTGAGTTTCTGGTTCTCTTAGTTTGTACTACCTTAACTTTAACTATAAAATGGATTTGGTGAGCCAGCATTCATAGATTCCCCATCCCCTGACTTCTGTTCACCGGTTCTGCCTGCAGAGTGCTCTCTGTCCTCATCCTGTCGTGGGGCCTGATCCCACTGATGGAACCTGAGTGTCCCCCAGATGGCCCGCAAGAGGTCGGGGCTCTAAGAAGGCACTGCAGGACAGCCCGTCGGCAGTGTGTGTGGGGAGGTGGGGAAGGGACTCTGAAGACCTAGGAGGGAAAGCCGGCAGTGGGGGCATCCCACTGCTGCTTCCACTCCCCTTGCCCTAAAAAGAGAGACCCAAGCACTGCACGTTCCCATCCGCCATGTCCGTGGTCCAGCCACGGGTCAGGCTGCGTGTGAACGCCACACGCCGCAGAGCCCAAAGGACTCTGCTTTCCTTCACGACCTGTCCCCCCTCCACCCCGCCAAGGTCTTCTGCTCAACCTTGAACAGAGCAGTCTCGTACTCTCACATTGTTCCAAATGTCCAGATTTTTATCATTTAACAATAAATTACCCCACAGGCCGTGTTCTCTGACCATATCCACTTAAATTAAACATCTAAAACAAAGAAGATAAACTTTTAAATCCCAACTATTTCTGAATTATTACATTTCGATTAGTTCATCTGTTGAACAAGGAATTATAATATGATTTTTTTAATTCCTTCAACTGAAGGGTGATAAAATCAAGACAAAGCTCTATTTTAAAAAGAAAATGGGCAATGCAAGGAAAATGGATAGATTACAGGCTTACGTAATGAAAGAAGAGGTGCTGAAACATCAAGAAACCATGTGATTAAATCTAGAACCTGGAAAAAGAAAAATTAGACCAAAAGAAATCAAAATTAGGTCAAGAGTGTGATTTAGTGAAATAGGAAACCAAAATGAAATAAAGAAGATCCACAAAACCGAGAAACTAACAACCTATCTGACTGTGTTGGTGGTTCTATCGGTGTTTACATTTGTCAAGCTCAACAAAGTGTCCATTTCAAAGCGGTGCTTTTTCTTGGATATAAGTCACTTTAGCAGAGTTGACTGAATTATCACCGAAGAGTCATTGCATGGAATAGGTATAAATATTTAGATGCAATGAAGTATTCCCTAGTGAAAAATACAGATTACCAAATTTGACCCAAAAAGTAAAATTTCCAAGTTCCTTTTACAAAGCAAGCATAATACTGATGGCTAAACCTGATAGCTGATGATGATACTAAAGAGGAAATTAGAGCATTTTGTGGATCAGTGCAACAATCTTAAATAAAGTAAAATATTAACAAACCAAACTCAGCAGCATATGATACAATATCATGACTCTGTGTGTATCAGCCCTGGAGGCAGGAGCTTGACTGTATAGGAAGGTGCTGGACAGGACTGGCACTCCCTAACGTTGTATTTGAGACACGAGCAAACGAAAGTAAACAAGCAAAACAAGTAGAGGCAAGAGAATTCGGGAATTACAATCCCTATTGCAACTAAATAGTATGTCTCAAAAACCCTGAAAAGTCAATGGTAAAACTAGAAAAATCAATAAGAATCATTCAATAAGTTAGTAGAACATGAAACTGAAGTGAAAATCAGTAGCCATTTTATACATAGGCGATAGCCAACCAGAGGCTGTAACAGGAGAGAATTTTTTATTTACTATTGGAGAAGAGGGACCTAATATTTAAAAATAAATCTGACTAAAAACATGCACAATCTAAAGGAGGAAAATTCAACAAACTCCCAAAAGATGCAGCAGTAGCTTTGAACAATTGTAAAAACACTCCTTACATTAAATATCATTAAAATGTCAGTTCTTTCTAATTTATAAGATTTTTAATTAATGTGATTACCATAAAAATAACAGTGTTCTTTTTTTCAATTGGACAAGTTGAAAGACAGGTAAAACAAAAGCATTCAAGATCAGTTAGGAAAAGAATTAAGTTGTGGGAGTAATTAGTACTTACCAGAGGTTAAAATATAACTTCTAAGAAAAAAAAAATTTAAACAATGTGTTACTGTTCTGTGACTGGACAGTCAAATGAAGTAGAATAAAAAAACCAGAAATATACCCGAGAACATACGGAAATTTAGTGTATGATAAAGGAGGAATCTCTAATCACTGGAGCAAAGATGAACCTTTAAAAAATAATTGGTTTGTGAACAAATAAGTGACTACATAGAAAAAGTCAAAATTGGATCCATACCCATGAATCCATACATCATACCTGAGAATAAACTAAATATTAAACAACTAAAACTATACAAATACCCAGAGAAACGATATGTGAGTATCTTCATAACCTGGGTGTGGAAACAGGCTTCCTATGTATAATTCAAAATCCAAATGCAAGCAAAATAGACTGATTTGTTTACATACAAATGTAAAGATTTTTCATGACATACACACCACCCCCCAGAGGATATAAAGAAATTAAAAAATTTAGGGTGAGGGAAGGGGGCTGAATCAAACATGAACGATACATGAAAAAAATTAACAAAGATATATGAAATAACACATAAATATAAAAAAATATGCTTGCCTTCAGTCATGAAGTAAATTCAGAGGAGATGGTGCCATATCTGCTACAGAGGGTGTTGTGCAGAGCATGGGGCTACAGGGTCAGAGGCAGCCCTGGCTCGGAGGGGACGGACAGACACTCTCCTCGACCACTGGACGCAGCTATAAAACCAAAATGAAATACATGGGGAAGCCACATGAGGACTCTGAACAGAAAGTAGTAGAAAGATTGGGAAATAAGACTTTGAAGTCCCCCTTTTCATCTCCTCTGGTTTTCTCTAGACTTGACCTATGACAAGACAGCCCATAGCCTTTTTTTTTTTTTTATGCTTTTGAACTGTGGTGTTGGAGAAGACTCTTGAGAGTCCCTTGGACTGCAAGGAGATCCAACCAGTCCATTCTAAAGGAGACAAGCCCTGGATGTTCTTTGGAAGGAATGATGCTAAAGCTGAAACTCCAGTACTTTGGCCACCTCATGCGAAGAGTTGACTCATTGGAAAAGACTCTGATGCTGGGAGGGATTGGGGGCAGGAGGAGAAGGGGACGACAGAGGATGAGATGGCTGGATGGCATCACCGACTTGATGGACACGAGTTTGAGTGGACTCCGGGAGATGGTGATGGACAGGGAGGCCTGGCGTGCTGCGATTCATGGGGTCACGAGGAGTAGGACACGACTGAGCGACTGAACTGAACTGAATGAACACAGCTTGCAGGATCTAGTTCTCTGACCAGGGACTGAACCAGGAGCCAGCAGTGAAAGCACTGAGCCCTAACCACGAGACCGCCAGGGAATTCCCGAGACAGCCCGCATCCCGAAAGTGAACACGGACAGAAGACGTGGCTCCCTCTTGGTCTAACTCATTGAGTGGGGGAAATCGCGACTTCAGCAGCCCACAACTCACCCGAAGCTCTTAGAGAAGGGAGCTGGCCTCTCCAGTCAGAGGATCTGTGACCCCAAGTCTCTGGGGTAAAACCCACTGACATTTTTCTCTCGATCTTCCCCCCTCATGACCCCAAGTGTGGCTGCAGTGGTGGGAAGTAAGCAGCACTGTGGAATAATTAAGCTCCAGCTTTCTGACTGAAAATGACGGAAAAGCGGAACCGCACAGAACTAGAAAATGCCAGAGGGACTGCAGGGGGTGAGCAGCCTGGGAGAGAATCCCGTAAAGATGTTTACGAAAAGATGGGCTTTGCAGGTGGCACTAGTGGTAAAGAACCCACCTGCCAATGCAGGAGATGCGGGTTCCATCCCTGGGCTGGGAAGATCCCCTACAGGAGGAAAGGGCAACCCACTCCAGTATTCTTGCTGGGAAATTCCATGGACAGAGGAGCCTAGCAGGTGCAGTCTGTAGGGTGGCAAAGAGTCAGACACAACCAAAATGTCTTTGCACTTAGCAGGCTTACTCCTGAGCGGAGCAGTCGGTGACAGAGGCTGCAGCTGCCGACACCCCTCCCAAGCTCTGAGCTCCCGTCAGGAGCCCACAGTGTGGACACGACCCTGAGGGAAAGTCTTGGGTGGTCCTTCCTTCCCACAGCCTGGGCGTGGCTGTGGGGGTCCTGGGGTGTGTTTTAGGCACCAGACGGGGCTCTGTGTGTAAAAGAGTGAACGCGTGTGTCAGAGAGCATGTGCATGACTGTGACGGTGTGAGTGTGTATAACTACAGTGCAAGCGTCTGGCAGGTACCACCTTGGTTACAAGGGACCGAAGCCGACACCACCATGAACACAGCCACACCTCCTGCACATAAACAAGCCCAAACGAACACACTTTCCACGAGACAGTTGGCCGTCACTCTTCCAAAGTGTCGAGGCCCTGACAGAAATCAAGACTGAGGCCTGTTCCAAATCAAAGGGACCTCAGGAGGCCAGACAAGCGGGTGGGACCTGAGGCTGGGTGTGTGGTGGGTGGGAGAAGGGCAAGGGGGGCTCGGGCAGACTCAGGAAGGGTCTGTAAACCGGATCATTGCTGCGTGTCAGTGTTAACTTTGCCATTTTGATCACTGTACTATGGTTATATGCAATGTTAAAATTTGGAATATCTGTGTAAAGGGTTGTATAGAATACTTCTATACTTGTTTGCAACTTTTTATAAGCTTGAAATTATATTCAAATGAAAAGTTTAAGCTATGAGCCTCTCTTAACAGAATCCTAGTCTTGTACTGCTCTTTCATATAACTAGAGAAGGATAGAGATTTTGCCCAAACTACCACCCTTCACTTTATCCAAAACATTTGATAAGTAGTATTTTCCTCATCTATTCTGGGTCTTTCAAAAAATATTTAAGGACTTCTCTGGTGATCCAGTGGTTAAGAATCTGCCTGCCAACGCAGCGGACACCGGTCTGATCCCTGCTCCGGGAAGATTCCACATGCCCTAGGGCGACTAAGCCCGTGCACTCTAGAGTCTGTGCTCCACAAGAGAAGCCACCGCCATGAAAAAAACCCTTGCACCACAACAGGAGAGCAGGCCCCGCCCACCTCGATAGAAAGCCTGAGCGCAACGACAAAGAGCAAAGAAATACATTTTAAAACCCAGTCAATGTTAAAAATGTTAAAAAATATTTCAGATGTACTCTTCTAAAAAAAAAAAAACTATGCTACTTTGAAATGCTTCTTTTTCATTTCTACATGTGAAAAAAATATTGTACTTATCTTTTTTGTTGTCGATTTCTCACTTAATTGCATCTAAGTCAGAGACTATAGTCCCGAGGTATGACGTAAAGAGGTTTGAGAAATGATAAAATCTGAACACTTTGAACAGATTCGAAGCACTGGAAGGTCTTGTTCAAGTCTTGGTTGCAGCACCTGAGTGCCAGGGGCAAGGGTGTTTAATTACTGCCACAGAAGGAGAGCCTGACGGAGCCGTGGGGCCATCTGTTCTATGGAGCGTGAATTTGATACAATGATCTGTTCTTTCTCACCCTGTCCCTTGGCCCGCACTCTCTTGGGCACCTGGGGTTCTCTGTGGACCTCCCCCACCTCTCTAGGGTGTGGAGCTCCCTCCCCGCTCCAAGGGGTCAGTCACATCAGAGCTGACAGCTGAGTCTGCTGCTGGCCTGGGTGGGTGGACCCGCAGGTGGGAGACCCTGCCCCTCCCCCCACCCAGCTATGAGTCAGTGCCCCCACCGGGCCTCAGAGGCTGCATGTTTCAGGCCCCCAGGAAGCCTTCAGAGAACATCTGGGGTGCTGAGAACAGGGCTGCTTCTCACTTGCATCAGGGTGAGGCTCAGGTGGGGTTCAGGTGAGGGCGCCTGGGGCGAGAACCCATGTCATCAGGACAGAGGATTAGAGAAGCCAGGAAGAGAGATGTATCTGGGCATCAAGGGTGTGCCGGGATCGGGGCTGAGGGAGACGGGGGCGGGGAGAGCAGGAACAGGAGGGGCCTGAGGCCAGGGGTCTGGGGGCAGCTCCTCTGCCTCCCCCCTCACAGGCCTGGCTGACCGCGGGGTCCTACTGAGCCTGTGGTGGGTCCCGGTATATGCACAGAGAGCTGACCAGCAGAAGTGGAAGGGGGCCTGCTGGGCCTCTTCAGGGTGGGTTCAGGGCTGTGTGCAAGAACCACGGAGAGGGGGGTAGTGACACCAGCCTGCAGGTGTTGAGTGCTGAGTGTCTGATTCGGGTCCCAGGAGGCACTTGTGCTCAGGGTTGGGGGTCAGCTGGGGTGCTGGGAGCCTGTGGGCACCAAGGGTCTTCAGCGGGCAGTGGTGGGGTGGTCGGTCCCTGGGTGCACCTGAGTGGACAATGCCCCACTCCCACTCCTGTGGGCTCCCGTCAGGCCCTCTCCCCACCTCTGCTCTGAAAGGAGTGGCCCCAGGGAGCCCATGCGCTTGGAGAAGCTGGTCCTTGCTTCTGTCCTTCCCCTCATGTCTCACCTGTCCTTCCACTTCTACTCTCCTGGGGGGTGGGTGGGGGGTGACAGACCCCTGGGGTGAACCCCGGAGCGGGCCCAGGCTGCCAGGAGCTGTGAGCCTTCAGGCTCCAGGAAGCCTGCCCTCACCTGCCCCATTTCTGGAAGAGGGGCCTCTGGGCCTCCTGTGGGTGTTCCAAGTTGTGCTCCAGCTGGAAAGCCTCTTTCTGAGGTTGAGCCTCTCCTCCGCCACCCAGTAGGAACAGGGGCAGGGGTTGGGAGGTGCTGTTTGGTGATTTTGTCTCCATCTGTGGATTGTCAGAGGTACCCCTGCAAGCAGGCCCGGGCAAAGATGTCTAAATATCCCTGTCTGGTACTGGTGAAAACTGGGCTGAGCCCGCCCGGCCCCCTGCGGGTGCTGGGCAATCCCCTGCTCCCCTAAATTCTGCACCCCACCCCATGGCATGCTGGAGAACGGGGCTGTGGGGCCGCAAGGCTCACTCTCCGGGACCTGCTGAACCGGCGCGTCATCAGGAATGCCCTGTCTTCCGCGGCCCAGAGGCCTGGCTGGGGGCAGCCCTGTTCTTCGTCTCAGGTTCCGAAGAAGAGACGGTGATCCCCAGAGGCACGTGGGCTCCTGGGCCAAGAGCGACCCTCAGAGCAGGAGCAGACCCCCAGAGAAACTTCAGCACGCCGGGGCCACCCGCTGCCCCGTGAGCCTGGGCAACTGCGGGCCTCTGCCCTGCGGGTGGGCTCCTGCTCAGCTGGGGGCCCGGCCTCCGCCAGGCCTGGCTTTGAGCGCCCTTTTTGCCTGCGCCCCGCTCCCAGCTCTGAGCGCCCTGCCCGCCCCCGGCTTCACAGTTACGCAGGCTGAGCTGCCGCCCATGGAAGGTGCGGGGTGGGAGGCGGGAGGGGAGGCGGCTGGCGCGGGTTGGAGCACAGGAAACGGGACCGCTGCACTTCCTTGTGCAGGAGCCAACACAGAGCTAGCGCCCTAGACGCCAAATCACAGCCTGCGTCCCTCACAGCAGAGGGGCGGGCTCCCTGTAACTCCACGTGGGCCGGTGAGGAGCCGGGGCTGGGTGTGGGCCGGGCCTCTAGACAGCATACTGGAGTCAGTTCGGTGAAGCCACGCCCCCTGCTGGCTATGCTGCTGCTGCTGCTGCTGCTAAGTCACTTCAGTCGTGTCCGACTCTGCAACCCCATAGACGGCAGCCCACCAGGCTCCCCCATCCCTGGGATTCTCCAGGCAAGAACACTGGAGTGGGTTGCCATTTCCTTCTCCAATGCATGAAAGTGAGAAGTGAAAGTGAAGTCGCTCAGTCAGGTCCGACTCTTAGCGACCTTATGGACTGCAGCCTACCAGGCTCCTCCGTCCATGGGATTTTCCAGGCAAGAGTACTGGGGTGGGGTGCCATTGCCTTCTCTGCTGGCTGGCTATGCTGGGGGCTGGCTATGTGCCTGGCTATGCTGGGGGCTGGCTCTGGGCAACAGTGGGGTCCTGGGACGCCCCCTCCTGTGATCTGGACTAAACTAGAAGTAACTCAGGAAGTACCTGGAGTTCAGTCCTTTGAGCCAGTAACCATGGACCTTTTCTGACCATGACATCTCCAGAAACATGGCATGTGAACACACACACATGTGAACACACATAGACTCACAGTCACATGAATACACACATATACACACACCTATACACATCCACACATATCCACGTTCACATGAACACACACACACACATAAATATACACTCACACGTATGTGCACATAAGCAAGATCATAGCACACACACACATACATGGAAAGGAAGTGTTAACAACCGATCCACCTTCCTCCCTCCCCTGGGGATGCCTTGGAGAAGGAGAAAAATTAGAAGAGAGAAAAAGGAAAACGCCAGGCAAACATCCTCATGAACTTGCTACTCAGAGCCTCAGAGCAAACAGACCACGGGGTGTCCTTACCTTGGCCTGGTCGACTTATAATAAATACATCTGGGTCTGAAGGGTCTGGCCCTGGGAAGCGTCAGATTCTCCCCTGAGATGACTGGCATCTGAGGGCAACGTTTGTTTCAGAGGAAACACCCAGTGTTGGTGGTGGCCTCGCACACCGCCAAGCGCTCCTCAACCTGGACCCCAGTGAGGGAGGTGTCGGGGGAGGCGCTCAGTCCCCCCGCTGCCCTGCCTCCCACAGGAGCTGGACAGTCCAACTCCTGAACTGCCTCCAGTCAGGGCTGTGATAGGATCGCTTTTGTCATGATGACTAGAAAGTGAAGAGCGAAAGGGTTAGTCGCTCAGTCGTGTCCAACTCTTTGCAATCCCATGGAATGTAGCCCACCAGGCTCCTCTGTCCATGGCATTCTCCAAGCAAGAATCCTGGAGTGGGTTGCCATGCCCTCCTCCAGGGGATCTTCGTGACCCAAGGATGGAACCCGCATCTTCTGTGTCTCCTGCATTGCAAGTGGATTCTTTACCACTGAGCCACCAGGAAAGCCCCTTGTTGACAAGAGAAGGGAGTGGGAAACCGAGGCCCCGGGAGCCAAGATGCCTGAACACACATCCTTGATAGAGAACAGCGGAGTCCTGAGGTAGCCATGGGGACCAGGTCCTACCAGAGTGGGAGACAGACCTGAACCCACGGAGCTGCCAGAGGACAGACAGAGGGACGTTAGGAAGCAGAGTTTATTCTCTGGCTGCTGTTAGTAGGTAAAATTAGCCCTTTAGATGAGCTGGGATAATGAGAAAGAGGTCCAACCAGTTTTCTACTCAACGGAAAGTCTTTTCTCTTGTGACCCATTAAACAGATGCCACTCTCTGGTAACTCAGTTAAGAACTGATTACTCAAAAACCCATGCTGTGGTGGACGGCCTTGCCAGGTAACCATGGAGTCCCACAGCTGTGTCATGTAAGAGCAGGCTGCTTTGGGGAGAAGTGGCGGCAGAAGAAGACCCCTTACCGCTTTAACAGCGGGAGGGTGGAGGGGCTACGTCAGTCCTCAGCTCCCTGCCATCCACTCGCCGCGGCCCAAAGCAGCAGCTGCCTTTTTGTGCCGCTTCTGGAGCCTGCTGGGTCCACTTCTGCCCTCTGAGTGGTCAAATACCTCGATTTGTTAGAGTTCCCTGACATTAAACTCCCCCTGTTGAGATAACCTGGGTGATTTCTGTCTCCCCACTGGCACCGGCCCAGCCACTAAACAGACGACTCATTGGGGTGTTTGAATTTGGGGGGAAAATCACTTTCCTCATCCAGGAATCATGTGATTTCTGGTTACAAAGCAGCCGGGGGAAAAATCTGAATGTGAAACTGGCCCTGAGCAGAACCAAACCTCAGGACTCTCAGGGGACACAGCCCGGCAGTGTTCTCAACAGACCACACCGCGCTCAGGCGATATTAGAGTGGCTGCGTCTAAGGCGGAAGAGGCCTTTGCTGAAACCATAACTGGGACTGGGACTCCACGGCTGCCTGAAGCGCTGGTTTGGAGCCCCTGGGAGAGCCCTCCAGCTAGATTCCTACCCCCGGCAGAACCCTCGAGCTGGACCCCCCAGAGAGAGCCCTCTAGCTGAACCCT
>NW_011476275.1:98457-104248 GCF_000754665.1 Bison bison bison | reverse complement strand
TCTAGCTGAACCCTGGGGACCCTGACGTCATCCCTCACTACTTTGCCAGCAGCCACAGCTCAGTTGCTCAGTCACCCCACAGTCCGTGCGCCAGGGGTCTCCTGCATCAGAGATTGGGTAGATTGGACTGGGTGCTCTGCTCAATCCTCAGGGACTGAAATCAAGGTGTGGGCCAAGCTGGTCTATTCTCTGATGCCCAGGGGCCTCATCAGGTTGGTGACAGAACTCTTTATCTTGTGGGGCTTAGGCCCGCCTTCCCTTGTTGGGGCCACTTGAGACCCATTCCTTTTGGGTGCATCTGTCTCCCTGACTCCCCTTCTGCAGGGCTCATGAGGTTCAATGGACTCCCGCACACCTGTGCACCTTGGGGTGGGCACCATGTCTGCAAATCCCTTCAGGGCATGGAGCCCAGTGCTTGCTTGGGTCACTGGGACAGGAATCTAACTCAGACTCCTGCTGACTTATGCACTCTGCCTCACAGCATCACGTGGACCATCTGAGTGTGAAGGAAGCAGCGTGCCTTTGTCCCTTGATTCCTAGACCAGCTGGAGCTGTTCAGCGCACCATCCACGACTGCAGCTGCCATCTGCTTTCCCCCCAATGACCTGCGGAGATAGCACCAGCAGTGCTGGGGGCCGGGAACACTGAGCAGCCTGGCCCAGTTCTTGGTGGCCGGGCCTGCTGAGCCCCTGCTTGTTGTGGGGGGGCAGTGGCTGCCCCCCTGCAGTGTCAGAGCTTGGTTTCTCCCCTGGACATGCCCAGTGTGGATGGGAGGGCACTCGAATCCTGGACAAGCCCCCCATCCCCACTCTCCCCACCACCTCAGGTGCACTGGGAGATCCACTGCAGCCTCCCACATGGCCAGGCTGCATGGGAGTCTGCAAAAAGTGCCCTGGGAGTCCACCCTCAGGGACATGCCACATGGACTCCCACACTCAGTGATAGAAACATGTGCACCAGCCTGGATGGGACCGGCCCCTCCCTGCTGCAAGTTCGGGGCTGTTAGGATTCGGTCTTGGGTTACTGAGTCAGGCAGAAGTAATGTTCCTGGAAGCTCAGCATCATGAAGAAAAGGACCTGCTGTCCATAGTAGGGACACCAGAAGGAGAGCCCTTCCAGGAGACTGGCCCCTGCTGGAAACTGGCTTGAGAGGCCAGTAAGGGCCAGGGAACGAGCTAGTCAAGAGGTCACGCTGCCAACAAACAAGAGGTCATGCTGCCAACAACCGGGGGGTGGGGGGCACCTCCCCCTACCCAGGAGGGCTCTATGCATTCCCATCGCTGTATCACTGTGGCACCTGGTGCCTTTAGATGGCAATGGCGAGCAGCAGTGGAGATGCAGACATGGAGAACAGGCTTATGGACAAGGGTCGGGGGGAGGAAGGAGAGGAGGGGATGAATGGAGAGAGTAGCATGGAAGCACAGACACTACCATCTGCAAGACAGACAGCCAGTGCGGATTTGCTGTGTGACTCAGGGAACTCAAACTGGGGGTCCTTAACAACTTAGAGGGGTGGGAAAGGGTGAGAGGTGGGAGGGAGGGTCAAGACAAAGGGGACATGGACACCTATGGCTAATTCATGTTGATGTATGGCAAAAATCAAACTAATATTTTAAAGCAATTATCTTTCAATTAACAATAAATAAAAAATTTTGTAAAGGTCAGTGGCCAGGCAGGGTTGGGTAAGGGGTATTTGCTGGACATCACTGGTCAGTGTGGGCTCTGTTATTCTCTGATGACCTGAGAAGAATATATAAAGGAAAGCCTACTCTACTATTGCTGAACCAGCTGGGCTGAACATTCCTGCCTGCCGTGGGGAATCAAGCGAAGGGCCCAGGCTAGAAGGACCCTGTGCACACACAGCATCAGTGTGGAGCTAGGACCCTGTGCACACACAGAGCATCAGTGCGGAGGTTGGACCCTGTGCACAAACTGAGCATGAGTGCAGAGCTGGGACCCTGTGCACACAGCATGGGTGCGGACCTGGGAGCCTGTGCACACACACAGCATCATGCAGAGCTGGGACCCTGTCCACACACACACCATTAGTGCAGAGCTGGGACCCTGTGCACACACAGAGCATCAGTGTGGAGCTGGGACTCTGTGCGCACACACAGCATTAGTGTGGAGCTGAGACTCTATACACACACAGCATCAGTGCAGAGCTGGGGCCCTGTGCACACATACAGCATCAATGCAGAGCTGGAATCCTGTGCACACACTGAGCACCAGTGCTGATCTGGGACCCTGTGCACACACTGAGTATCAGGGTGGAGCTGGAACCCTGTGCACACACACAGCATTAGTGTGGAGCTGAGACTCTATACACACACACAGCATCAGTGCTGAGCTGGGACCCTGTGCACAAACAGAGCATCAGTGCGGAGCGGGACCCTATGCACACACACAACATTAGGGTGGAGCTGAGACCCTATACACACACACAGCATCAGTGAGGAGCTGGGACCCTGTGCACACTCACAGCATCAATGTGGAACTGGGACCCTGTGCACACACAAAATCAGTGCAGAGCTGGGACCCCTCGCACACAGCATCAGTGTGGAGCTAGGATCCTGTGCACACACAGCATCAATGCAGAGCTGGGGCCCTGTGCACACATACAGCATCAATGCAGAGCTGGAATCCTGTGCACACACTGAGCACCAGTGCTGATCTGGGACCCTGTGCACACACTGAGTATCAGGGCGGAGCTGGGACCCTGTGCACACACAGCGTCAGTGCAGAGCTGGGATCCTGTGCACACACTGAGTATCAGGGCGAAGCTCGGACCCTGTGCACACACAGCATCAGTGTGGAGCTGAGACCCTGTGCACACACACAGCGTCAGTGTAGAGCTGGGACCCTGTGCACACACACACATCATCAGTATAGAGCTGGGACCCTGTGCACACAATGAGCATAATTGCAGAGCTGGGACCCTGTGCACACACAGCATCAATGTGGAGCTGGGACCCTGTGCACACATACAGCATCAGTGCAGAGCTGGAATCCTGTGCACACACATCATCAGTGCATAGCTGAGACCCCGTGCACACACAGTATCAGTGCAGAGCTGTGACCCTGTGCACACAGAGCATCAGTGCTGAGCTGGGGCTCTTCTCCACTAAACACGCTGTTTCTGTCTGGACATTTTGATCATCTTTGGGCTACTTTTAGGGCTTCCCAGATGGCTCTGTATTAAAGAATCCTCCTGCAATGCAGGAGACACAGGAGACAGGTTCGGTCCCTGGGTCAAGAAGATCCCCGGTGGAGGAAATGGCAACCCGCCCTAGTATTCTTGCCTGGAAAAAATCCCATGGACAGAGGAGCCTGGTGGCTATAGTCCATGGAGTCTCAGAGTTGGCAACTAATAAGAAAACCAAGCAGTCGGAAAGAAACTGTCATTCAGCTGCTCAAAGTCCCAACCCAGGGGAGGCTCCAAGGACTAACAGAACCCTCCGCCCCAGTTCTTAAACCCAACATTTGAAGCAAATATTTCAAGGGACCCTCCTAGGCTCCAAGCATGGTGATGCCCATTAATCACAGAGGTCTTGTTCTATGGAGTCAGTGAGAACACAGAGTTGGCAAGTACACAGCCACTGTTTCCAGGGAAACACAGGGCCACCTTTCCACCAGCCCATCAACACATGAATATCTACAAAATACATACCTGATTAGCGGTTAATTTTCAAAATAGATACAGAACTCATACAGCTCAAAGACAAAAAACAAGTAATCCAGTTTTAAAATGGACAGAGGACAGATGGCTAACAGATCTGTGAAAAGACGCTCAGCATCACTAACCGTCAGGGAAATGCAAATCAAAACCACAATGAGATATCGTCTCTCACCTGTCAGAATCAGTTCAGTTCAGTTCAGTCACTCAGTCATGTCTGACTCTTTGCGACCCCATGGACTGCAGCACGCCAGGCCTCCCTGTCCATCACCAACTCCTGGAGTTTACTCAAACTCATCTCCATTGAGTTGGTGATGCCATCCAACCATCTCATCCTCTGTTGTCCCCTTCTCCTCCTGCCTTCAATCTTTCTCAGCATCAGGGTCTTTTCAAATGAGTCAGTTCTTCGCATCAGGTGGCCAAAGTATTGGAGTTTCAGCTTCAACATCAGTCCTTCCGATGAACACTCAGGACTGATCTCCTTTAGAATGGACTGGTTGGATCTCCTTGCAGTCCAAGGGACTCTCAAGAGTCTTCTCCAACACCACAGTTCAAGAGCATCAGTTCTTCGGCACTCAGCTTTCTTTATAGTCCAACTGTCACATCCATACGTAACTACTGGAAAAACTCTAGCCTTAACTCTTGGGACTTTTGTTGGCAAAGTAATGTCTCTGCTTTTTAACATGCTCTCTAGGTTGGCCATGATGTTCCTTCCAAGGAGTAAGTGTCTTTTAATTTCATGGCTGCAGTCACCATCTGCAGTGATTTTGGAGCCCAAGAAAATAAAGTCTGTCACTGTTTCCCCATCTATGTGCCTTGAAGTGATGGGACAAGATGCCATGATCTTAGTTTCCTGAATGTTGAGCTTTAAGTCAACTTTTTCACTCTCCTCTTTCACTTTCATCAAGAGGCTCTTTAGTTCTTCTTCACTTTCTGCCATAAGGGTGGTGTCATCTGTATATCTGAGGTTATTGATATTTCTCCCTGCAATCTTGATTCCAGCTTGTGCTTCATCCAGCCCAGTGTTTCTCATGATGTACTTTGCATATAAGTTAAATAAGCAAAATAGCTATTGTCAAAAAGAGCAAATAACAAGTGTTGACTGAGATGCAGAGAAAATGGAACCCCTGTGCATTCTTGGTGGGAAATAACTTGGTGCAGCCACTGGGGAAAACAGTATGGAGTTTCCTCAAAAAATTAAAAATAGAACTACCGTATGATACAGAAATTTCAAAGGAAACAAATATCTCTATATCAAAGAGATATCTGCACCCCACGTCCATAGCAGCGAGATTTACAATAGCCAAGTCATGGAAGCAACCTCGCATCTGTCAACAGACAAATAAATAGAAAAGATATGACAACATGGATGGACGCTGAGGGCTTCGTGCAAAGGGAAATGTCAGGCAGAGAAAGACAAATACTGTATGATCCCACTCACATGTGGAGCCGAAAGCACCGAACTCATAGATACAGGGAACAGACTGGTGGCTGCCAGAGGCAGGTCATGGAAGGTGGAGGAATGGGTGAAGGTAGCCCAAAGGTAGAAGCTTCCGGTTATAAGGTAAGGAATTCCTGGGTTACGACTCGCAGCACAATGTCTGGGGTTAACATTGCATCATGTATTTGAAAGTTGCCAAGAAAGTACAGCTTAACATTTCTCAACATTAGGAAAAAATAATTTGTAACTATGTGAGGTGATGGATATTAACTAAACTTACCATGGTCACCAGTTCACAATGTATAGACATATCAAATCATTGTGTTATACACCATAAATTCAATGCTATCTGTCTGTCATATCTCAGTGAAACTGGGGAAAAAACATAGCCTTGATTTATGTGTGTTCCTGTTTAAAGACACCATATTTAACATATAATGTTGATTGATGAGCCCTGAACTCATGGTCATCAGCACTGGGGCTCACACCTGAACAGCACACGTGTTCTCTGTGCGGCACACCCTTGCTTCTTATGCTCAGGACACTAGACGGCGCTTCAGTTCCATGCCTGGGGGCCGCTTTAAACGGCATGATCACCAACAAAAAGCACAAAAATCCCAAAGCAACCTGCCACCAGACAGACCAGGAAACAAGGAAGCAGAGCCTCCTCTTTT
>NW_011476275.1:87636-98357 GCF_000754665.1 Bison bison bison | reverse complement strand
CCTCCTCTTTTCAGACTCAGTCAGAGACAGGCGTATTGGTGACTCAAGTCTTCTACTGCTCTCCGTACATCTTCAAACATCTGAGGAAGCATGGCGGCTGTTGATTTGAGCTACAAACAGATGTTAGCTAGTAGGCAAATTCACAAATACAGGATCTGAGTACGAGGATCAACTGTAAGTAAATCTCAATGGGCACGAACAGTGGTCTCTTGGTACCCAGAGAGCTTTTCATGAACACCAAGCACCAGGCACCAAAGGAGCTAAGAGGATTGCTGTTTGGAATAACCAAAATCTAACAAAAGGTTAGATTCATTGGAAGGACTGATGCTGAAGCTCAAACTACAATTCTTTGGCCACCTGATGCGAAGAACTGACTCACTGGAAAAGACCCTGATGCTGGGAAAGATTGAAGGCAGGAGAAGAAGGGGATGACAGAGGATGAGACGGTTGGATGGCATCACCAGTTTGAACTCGATGGGCACGAGTTTGAGCAAGCTCCAGGAATTGGTGATGGACAGGGAGGCCTGGTATGCTGCAGTCCATGGGGTCACAAAGAGTTGGACATGACTGAACGACTGAACAGAACAAAAGGTTAGGAAGAAGTACCAAAATTAAAATCCTAATTTCTGATCATTTAATTTGCGGCCCTTCTTTCTGGTCTAGTCATAAGCCCGCGGTCTCATCAGCTGTCCCCAGCTGAGACTTATCCTGAGTCAAGACATCCACCCATCGTTTTCATGTCCAGCTCCAAAGCGCTTCTCCCTTCCTCCCCCAAGTCACCCCTGCCACCCCTGACCCCTGGTCAGCACCTGCTCTCATGGGCTCCCTGGGGCTCCCTCCACCGTGTTTGCCCCTCCACTGCACCCTTCCCTCCAGAGTCTGAGTGGGTTGGTCCAGGAGGGAGGCAGTGGGCTCTGTGTGAAGGCTGCTCTGTTGCATCACAGAAACATAAGGCAGCGTAAAGCTCACTTAGCAGTTTCAACACCAGGGTGTCTGAAGGACACATTCCCTTCAACCACCAAATGCTTCAAGCCACAGAAATCTGAACTGTCTGCAGACCCCCGGAGCCCATGGCTGCTCCCAACAGCCACCTGCCACCCTGATGCCGGTCCTGCCGGTCCCCACAGGCAGGTGCACAGCCCCCGGGTTAGCAGGAGCAGCCTGATTTAAGGTGAGAAGCTGAGGGCTGCCTGGGAGTGCAAGGCACACAGCACAGAACGGGTGCACTGGGTCCCCAAAGGAACCTCAGAGTGCGCCCTCATTTGGAAACTAGGTCTTTGCAGGGGCAATTAGGATAAGAATGGAGGTGAGAACACGCTGGCTGATAGAAGATGTGCATGCTAAGTCACTTCATTCATGTCCGACTCTTTTCAACCCCATGGACTATATAGCCCGACAGGCTCCTCTGTCTGTGGGATTCTCCAGGCAAGAAAACTGGAGTGGATTGCCATGCCCTCCTCCAGGGGATCTTCCAACCCAAAGATCGAACCCATGTCTCCTGTGCCTCCTGCACTGCAGGCAGATTCTTTACCCACTGAGCCACCTGGGAAGCCCAGATAGATGATAGGTGATTGATAGATAATAGATAGATAAGTGACAGATAGATGATGATGATGGTAAATAGATAGAAAATAATGATGATAAAGATGGCTAGATATTTGATAGATGATATAAAGTGTTATTGTCTATAAAACAATGTTTTCTATCACATCTGAATAAAATAATGGTACAAAGGAATGTATGTGCGAGCATCAGCTTTCTGTGATATAGTGCCAACATGCATCCATGTTGGTTTGTGACACTCACTCATTCATAGCAGCTGCTGTATCATATCCCTTCCTGTGACCTGTGACCCCATCACACCTCGTCCACCCACTCTCCTGTGGGTGGGCATTTGGGCTGCTCCAGGATTTCTGCTCCTGTGAATGGTATGACCATACACATCCTCCTGGTACACACACTGACACTTCACTGCGTGATGTGCCAGAAGGAAATGGCTTGGCTATGGTAGGCAGAATATTCAGCTCCAAGAATACAACAGGCTGCGTTCCGCAGTGGCCATTCCAGAGTATCTCCAACCTGCGAGGTATGAGAGGCCCAGGTGGTGTACGTGGGCTTCCTTGGGGCAAACAGACTGAGAGTCTGTTAATCCGAGGCTAGGACTCTGCATCTGAGACTCAAATCTGCCTGGCAACGGTGGAAGCAGGACCTCTGCCTGTATGCAGGTGCCTTGACACCCATGCATGTCTTTGAAGGTCTCAGGACTCTCCTTGGCCTAGTAAACCTCCACAAAGTAGAAACGGAACACTCGACTTGAGCAGGAGGGCTCTGCCAAAAGACTCCAGGGATTTGAGGCATGGTAACCATGGCGACTACTGCAGGGAACACTGGGGGACATTCACCAAACAACCACTTGATTTCTCATTAGCTAATCTCAGTCTCCTTCCCAGCTGTGCTCCCTCAGATGGACCAGCCCTCCCCCTGGGGCCTCCCCTGGATCAAGACCCCATGTCACCTCAGGAAGGCAATGTCTTTCTGTCCATCTTGAAGTCTGTCTGTCTTGTTGCCTAGCTGGGCCACATGCTGCCCAGGGCCCTGTGCTCTGTGGGGAGGGAGCAGCGAGCCCTGGGCTTTCCTCTCAGCCCAGGGAGATCCAGGCAGTGGGTTGGTGGGCATGCTGACCCTGGGCTGCAGCCCAAGGAGGACTCGCTCCACCAGGTACAGCTGCTCCCCGGCGTGTTCAAGAAGCCCTCTTCTCATCATGTGTGATTCTTAACATATCTGACTACTACTCTTCATCCCTCACTCACTCATTTTTATTTTACTCATTCATTCAGCAAAATCGTGCGTGCTTGCCTGCTAAGTTGCTTCAGTCGTGCCCAACTCTTTGCAACCCTATGGACTGTAGCCCACCATGCTCCTCTGTCCATGGCTGGCTTTCAAAGTCAGTCCCAGCTGGTGGTGAGGAAGATCCAGACCCGCTCTAGGGCCCTCACCGCCCCCCTCCTCCCTTGGTCAGTTCATTGTGGCAGATCCTCTGCATGTCTTAGGGACAAATGCATAAACCAACAGAGAGAATGGATGAGTGAAGGGCTCTCGGAATGTATGAACTCTGCCATTGACTGCAGAGTTCGGCTGGTGGGAGTTGGGCTGGCTCCATCCTTCAGGCAGGAGAGACGACCACACTTGTCAGTGACAAAGGTCCAGGAAGGCCAGCCCTGGTGCTGGTTCCCCAGAGACGCTTGCTGGTGACATATCAAGGCATTGACACAGGAGCGCACGGAGGGACAGCCTCCGCCTGCGTGAGCTGAGGCGCAGGGCAAGCTAGGGGCTAGGCTCAGTGCACCACAGGGGGTTAGGCGCAGTGCTCCATGGGAAGGAGCAGAAGCCCCTCCCGACTGGGGGCTAGGCGCAGTGCTCCATGGGAAGGAGCAGAGACCCCTCCCCACTGGAAAGACCGGCGGGCTCCTCCTCAGGGCAACAGAGAGGTGTGAAAAGGCAGGGAGAAAAGGGCCCTGGTTTTGCATAAAGACACCCTGGGGACTTCCCTGGTGGCCCAATGGTCGAGGATCTGCACTTTCAATGCAGGGGACATGGAATCAATCCCTGGTGGAGGAACTAAGATCCCACATGTCTCGGGGCAGCTGAGCCCTCACAGGCCAAGTACGGAGCCTGCGCTCTAGGGCCCACGTGCCCATGCACCACAGCAAGCCCACACGCCTGAACGAAGACCCAACACAGCCCAAAAAAGGCACCTTGGGTGGACCCAGAGGAGCACAGGGCAGACAATTCTCGCCTGTGTCACTGACTGAATATATTAGCTATGGAGGAGACCCTCACCTAATTCTCAGGACTTCGGGCCCAGTGCCCCATGCTGCCCCTCCGGGAAGGGTAAGAAAGCCCCTGGCACCCTCCGCAGGGGCAGGGCCCAGACTGTCTCACCTGTCTTACTCCCAGCTCTATCCCCGAGGCCTACAGCGTAGCACCTGGGTCCAAAAAAGTAGTGTAATGAATAAAAAAGCACATGAAACCTCAACTCGCCCTCCAAGCTCCTCTGGTGGGCACCCACAGCTTATCATGGGGTGAGGGTGGTGCAGATTCCTGGGGCACTTGACATCAGGATTTCTGGGCACAGGGCCTGAGCTTCTGTGTTGGAACCCTCACCTGAAGGAATCCTGCTGGAGTTTGAAAACTGGTGCACGGAGCACCAGGGGAGGCTTCTCGCATCCACCTTGCTTCCTTACCTGCCTGGGTGGTGGGGCTGGAGGCGAGGGGGCGGGCACTACTGTCCTCCCACCAGGAGAAGCAGGAAGAGCTGGGGGCTCTGCCCAGCTCAGCTCTATTCACCGATGCTTGCCAACACCTGATGCATGCAGAGCTGCATCGCCAGCTGTCCCGTGGGGCCCCAGGAGGGAGGAGGAGACAGGGGCACCCAGGTGTTGGAGGGCTTGGGGAGAAACAAGATCCCGACGGGATCAGAGGCTCCTCAGGGGGCTGGGAGCATAGGCGGGAAGGTGTACCAGGAAGTACACTGCCTAAGAGCCTGAAGTCTGGAAGGGGCTTCGACGGAAGAGAGGAGGGATCAGGCAAGCCTTGAGCCCTGAGGGAACTGAGGGGGCCGTTCACTGTCCCACACCCCCACACTTCCACCACCAGCATTCTGCCAGCAGGGACAGGAGGGCCGGAAGCCTGACTTCTAGGCTCAGCCCCTCCTCCACTTACAACTCTCCAGCGAGCTGAGTGTGTCCGCACCTCACAGACACAGAAGCCGGCTCAGAAGGGAAACAGAACTTGGCCAAAATCACACAGCAAGAAGGTGTCAGAAGAGACACCTGGGTCCAGGCATTTCCTGCAGATTCAGTGACATCAGCATCTTACCTCTTCCAGGTCTGCTTCCTAGGTGTCAAGTGGGCATAGGAAGACCTATACTTGGGCCGCTATCAAGTGCACGTGGGGAAGAGATGGACAGATGCTCTGAGGGACAGACCCAGCGGGCAGGGCGTGGGAGGGTGGCTCAGAGCACCGGCCACCCTGCAGCTCCCCTGGGCCAGCGCCAAAGACACCCCCCAGCCCCATCGAGAGGGCACTGGGAAAATGGACCCCCAGGAGCAGACTGCTCCGGAGCATGGGTGGTGGGAAATTGCCCGTCTGTTCCACGAGGCTGCCAAAATCCTGAGCTCACCTCCAACAAAGGTATCCCAAGGCAAAGTAGTCACCAGTCTCAATCATGACTCTGGTTCAACCATCACACAACACAACTGCTGGTGATTTGAAGCCAGCAGAAGTTTAAAAGGGCACTATGCCGTGACCACTGGGGTTTGTTTGTGCCACAAAGACCATCAGGACATGGAACAAGAGAACCCACTGTATTAACTACCAATTAAATGAGGGAACACAAGGTGATAACAACAGATGGTGAAGGGTATTTCTTTTCAACTCATCAGACATTCCTAATAAAGAAATCTATTGAAATATGAGTAAATAAAGGTCTAAGCTGAATAAAGACAGATGATCAAATCCAAAAGCAAACATCAACTCAGGGTGCAACAGGGAAGATCTTCCATTAACACAGAGGCCCTGGATCACTGCCACTATTCAACTATGCTTTGCAGACCCCAGCTAATGCAATAGAAACCAAAATTAGATAAGCAAGGAAAATATTGGGAAAACACAGCCAAATAGTCTTCATTTGTAGATTATCTGATTGCATGTATGTATCATGCCTTGGAAGTTTAAGAGATTCTGATAATAGAATTTAGGGAGATATACATTGGAAAGTAAGTCTCTTTCCCTTCCCCTGGTTGCCTGACACCCTCTGCACCAACTTGATAGTCCCTGTGTTGTGAACCCCACTTGTCTGTGGTCCAGAAGCCTCATTCTGCAGCCCCCAGCCCCTCAGGAGTCGCTGCATGACCTCGGTTCTGTTGGGGGATGCCTCCAGACAACACCCACAGACAGCTCCACCAGGGCAAGGGGCAATTCCCAGCCCGCCCACTCTGCCGCCGAGAGAGGTTCCCCGCATCCCCCCAGCAGAGTCCCTGCTGAGGCCCCTCCAACCCAGGGGGACTCTGGCCGATACACTAGAGGGTGTGAGCACAGGCCAGCCTCAGGAGAATGAGGGGCAAACTTGAATCTGTAACAATTACTCTCTCAAGACCCGTCTTACCAGGTGGTGGAAACCTACCTGTCTTGGCCCACCTTTCCCTGGGCTGTGCCCAGCGGGGATGGCGGACATGTTGGCTGCAGTGCCCCTCAGCTCGACCCGGCCTCACACGGCCACCAAGGCTCTCGGGCTGAATGAGTCTCGCATCTCTAGTCTGTGGGCCTCGCCTCCAGCACTCGCCCAGTTGGCAGGCGGGAGCTTGGTGTGGCCACCTGCTGCCCCCTCACCCGCCCATCTTGCTCCAAGGCCCCGCTCTCAGGAGCTTCTCTCTGTGACCCAGACCACCCTCCACTCCTTCCAAGCCCTTCCACTCAGGGGCACCACTGCCTCACCTTCGAGAGTTTCCCCCAGCGCCGAGCCTGGAAGTGTTTTGAGGGGCTTCTCCCTAAACTCGCTCGGTTTTGATATCTCTCTCTGAGAGGCCCGTGGCGCGGTGGGTGGAGGATTTGGGAAACATGGAGGCCAGCCTTCTGAGGGCTCCTGCGGATCCCTCAACCCCTTCCCTCGTCATCCTGCTGGAGTGGGGGACTGGTGGGGGCTGAGTACTTCTGGAATAAACACCACAAATAAAATGGAAAACATCACCTCACTACATGAAAAATTACCTTAAAGGAAAATGGAGGGGATCAAATGCCACTTCCAACACCCCCAAAACTACAGATTACTCAGCAGTAAATATATCAAGGAAAATACAAGAGCCACATGAAGAAAACGATGCACTTGTATGGAGGGACTGAATACACGGTGAGATACATGGAGTTTCTCAGCGGCAGGACTTCCAACAGTGAAGAATGCTCCCTTCCCCAGCTTCGAACCAAAATGAGCGAAAGTCCAGTCAAAACCCCCAGGAGGGTGTGGGACTAGACTCATCTGTAAGAACAAACTGTAAGAAGTGGCAAGAGTCGTTTAAAAGAAGAGAAGGCAGGCTCTTGCCTCACCAATTGTTGAAACTGGGCTGCAGTCAAGCAGCTTGATGGGACCCAAAGCGGGAGGAGGCCCCCAGGTGGGGAGGGGTCCCCTGCCATTTGGGTGCAGCCCCGAAACACACACACACATGTGGAAATGCACTCTGTTATCCACACGGTGCTTAAGTCACCAGGGAAAGATGGCTTATTCAAAAAATGGCATTGAGCAAAACGACATGTGTTTGGGGGAAGTCCCTGCCTCCTGCCACACTCTAAACTCCAGAACTAGATATCCGAATGTGGACGCCACATCTGTAACAATATTACAAGAAAACACGGAGATTATTTTCCTCAGGAAAGGGTAGAAGATGTGTTCATAAAACCCGAAACCCAGAAACCATAAAACAGCAATTAGATCCGGCCACACGAAACTCAAGATACATACGTACAATGAAGACATCAAAAACAAAGATGCAAGGAAATATTTGCAAAACACACACCATGGCAAAGACTGTTTCCTTGACACACACACGAGTCTGACAAGTCACAGGAAAAGACAAAGTCTCAATAGTAGGAGGGGTTATTGCACAATCACAGAAGAAACACAGGGGCTGACAAACGCTTAGGACATCCAGCCTCACTCGTTACTTCTTTTCAATATTTACTTACTTGGCTGAACCCAGTCTTAGCTGTGGCAGATGGAATCTTTTTAGTTGTGGCATGCCAGCTCTTAATGTGGGATCTAACTCCCTGACCAAGGGTCAAAACCAGGCAGTGGCAGCATGGAGTCTTAGCCACTGGACCACCAGGGAAGTCCCACTAATGCCTTCTTAAGTGGTGCTCAGAGTAAGGTTCATAAAAGTCCTAAAGTTGAATAACACCTCTGTGAGGGATGCGGATGGAGTTGGTGTGACTGACTTAACGTGGCCCTTTCTGAGGCACGTATTTCATTGTTAGGTCGATGTCCTCTCCAGCTCAGCTGTCCTCGTCTCGGAATCAATGTGACAGAAATAATCGCCTGACCCCGTAAAGATACGGGGACTAGCACAGTCATGGCAGTGCGTGCATGCTCAGTCACTTCAGTTGTGTCTAACTCTTTGCAACCCTATGGACTGTAGCCACCAGGCTCCTCTGTCCTTGGGATTCTCCAGGCAAGAATCCTGGAGTGGGTTGCCACGCCCTCCTCCAGGGGATCTTCCCAACCCAGGGATCAAACCAGCATCTCCTGCACTGAAAGTGGATTCTTTACCCACTGAGCCACCAGAGAACCCTGGTCACTGCAGTACTACTGGTGAAAACCACTGAGGGGACGGACCCCTGTGCCCTCCACAAGGGGAGGCCGAATGGGTCCTGGCTCATTGGTCTAGGGGATACTCAGCCGCTGACACTGAAAGAGAAAGGTCCATCTAGACCTCCTGACCCAGGAAGGTGTCCTTGATGAACTGTCCAGAAGAGGAGTCCGTGGCACCCTGGCGAGAGACTCAATTCCTAGATAGGTTGATAAGAAGGCCAGGGTCCCCGAGAAGGAGAAGGGGATCTGGAGCCCTCGAGGAGAAAGGGGTCTGGGGCTCTCAAGGAGGAAGGGAGAACTTTTTTTTTTGCTTTGTTTAGTCATATAACAAAGTATCTTGCTCAAGGACATGTTTCTCCTTAACAAGAACCTTCTGACTAACCTTGCAATCTTAAGACTTATATTGTGGGAGTGGGTCTGGTAAGACCTTTCTATTGTTAGTTCTAATCTTGTTAATTTAAGATGTTTGTTGTGGGAGTGGATCTGGTGAAAGTATATAGTGTGTTAGTCACTCAGTTGTGTGACCCCATGGACTGTAGCCTGCGAGGCTCCTTGGTCCATGGAATTCTCCAGGCAAGAGTACTGGAGTGGGTTGCTATTTCCTTCTCCAAAAGTATATGAGGCCTTGATAAGACTAGTGAGTTTGGGCACTCTCCGTCCCCCTTCTGATGTCTATGTCAGAAGCTTTGTCTGTCCCTTTTTAAACTTTAATAAAACTCTGCTACACAAAAGCTCTTGAGTGATCAAGCCTGGTCTCTGGTCCTGAAGCTAAATCTTCTACTTCGGAAATCACAAATTCGACATCATTCACCATAAGCTATCACTGGCTGATCAACACGTGTGTGCGCGTGCCCCAGGGCCAAGCTGGCACACCGGCTGCAGGCTTCGATCCTTCCGAGAGCTCACAAAGGTGGGGGCTACTGAGAAGCCCTCAGAGGTCGGGGCACAAGCTCAGGTTCGGTTGCGTGGAAACAGGAGCTGAGATGTCGAGGCCAGGTTGTCTGGGCCGCAGTGCCCTCCTTCTAAGCCCCCTGTCTACTCGGAATTGCGCATCTTCAATAAAAGACTTGGGAGAACTTTACGCCTTTTTGTGTTTTAAACACTTGCCTCAAATAACAAATCCAGCAAAGACTAGGTAGAGGTTGGTTTGAACCCATGCCCCTGGGGTGGTCAGTCCACATCCTCCCAACAACTCCAGGTGTCCCATTGCTCCAGATCGCCTGGCTCCAGCTCCCAGCCTCCCCCAAATCCCCAAGGTTCTCTGCCTGCTTCCCCTGAGCCAGCCACGTCTGCCAGGTCACCCGCCAGCAGCACCCAGTCCCGAGGGTCCCAAAAGCAGCAGACGCACTCAGTGGGTAGCACACTTTACTAAGGTTTGGGGGAGGGGTACATCGCAGAGCAGCAGAGCAAACTTAAAACGGAGTGGGAGACATCCTCCGACAAGCCCCTCGGCCCTCTCCACCAGCGGGAAGTTGACACCGACCAGTATCCACCGACCCTACTCGCCCCCCGTTCACTCCCCCGGGACCTCCAGACCCCTCTCCGTCATGCTTGCAGAGAAGCCCAGGGAGGAAGGCCAGGGCCAGCCCTGGGGAGAGACCATTCATTCATCACTATCATTTATTCCAGGTGGTGCAGGACCCAGGAGTGGTCACGGGCTGGGTCAGCCACAGAGGGATGAGGAGGAACTGGCCAAGGACCAAACCCCAGAGAGCCTGGAGGGGCTGCGGAGCCTCACGTGGTGAGCCTGGGCCACAAGATAACTCACGTGGCCAAGGGGTGCAGAGGCCGGCTGGACTCAGGGGTGCAGGGACGAACAGAGGGCCCACTGCTAGAGCAAAAAAGGCCGGGGAAAGCCGCACTCTCGGGTCAACCTCCAGGGGCCCTCCCTGCCTCCTCCCACCCGAAGCACCCTGTCCCTCTGTGCCATCCCGCAGACCCCGGTTCGGGGACTGGCCTTCCATACCCTACCTGCGGTGGCACCCGACTCAGCGTGGGGATGTGAGTGTGCCTAGTTCTGTGGCAGACTCCTGGCACGTGAGCCTGAAACGGCCCGACGGCTCTTGGGGAGTGGACCACCCCCAGTGGGAAAGGGCACGTGGAGACCTGCACACGGGGCCGTGTCTGCATGTTCTCGTCTGCACACACACCTGGACCTGTGCGGTTTGCCTGAGCTGGGGCACACCGATTCAGGAGCTGCTGTGACACCAATGTGTCAGCGTGGGTGCACGTGGGGAGCATGAGCGTGGTGTGGTGGGTAGTGTGCCCTCAGTGGGTATGGGTGTGGGTCTGGTGTGTCCATCTCCCTAGTGTGTGCATACACCGTTGCAAGGCCTCACCCTCAGGCCCACCCTGTGACCTT
>NW_011476275.1:85118-87536 GCF_000754665.1 Bison bison bison | reverse complement strand
CCCTGTGACCTTGCTCAGCCCAGCACTCACCGCCCCTCAGGCTGTTCCCAAACCTTTCCAGGCCTACAGTCCCCTGGCAACCCCCAGAGGACCCGCGCCACCCTCCCTGCGCCCGCTCACCTGCACTTCCTCTGCCAGGAACCCCTCCCTCCCCAAAATCCCCACCCAGGCTCAGACCCGGGTCTCCAGGCTCAGAAGTGATTTTATTTCTCCGCAGATATCCTCACAGCCAGGCTGTTGGGCTGGGCCCGGCTTCCCCTCAGGGACCCAGGGGCCCAGCCTCCTGCCGGATGCCTGGTCCCTGGAGATGTCCTGTGGCTGCAACTTGGAGCTGGTGGGGAGACAGGGAGGTCTCACAGCTGGGGCGGGTGGGAGCCACAGGCTGCGGATCGGAGCCAAGGCTGCCCCCAGTGCCAGCCAGGCCAGGCTGGGGAGGGGGCAGCCACGGGCTCAGGTGTGGGGGGACAAGCTCGGAAGCCCTGCGGTGGGGAGGGGGCCTCAGGGTCCAGCCCAGAGGAGGGCGGGCCCCAGGCTGAGCAGGAGCCCCCCAGCCAGGGCCCAGGGGCTGCGCCCTGCCTGTGCCACCCCATTGCACAAATCCTTCTCACAGCAGTCCACGTCCACTTTCAAGATCCCAGAGTTAATGAAGCCCATCAGATAGTCTGAGAAAAAGTGCCGCTTCACAAAATCACAGGACGAGGCACACATCTTGTTCACGGAGTGATCCTTCCTGCCTGGGGATGAAGACAGGGAGCCTGGGACTGGAGCCCCACAAGCCTCTCGGCCTCGTGTCCAGGACCCAGCCCAGGGACCCTCCAGGTTAGCTCAGGACCCCAGAGCAACACAACTGAGGCTTCAACCCACCCATGCTGTCCCCCAGCTCCGCGGAAAGAGTCAGAGAGAGTCAGGTACCTGCTGACTGTCACACAGCAGGGCAGGGTCATGCCCCCAGACACACGCCATTGTCCGAGGCCAGAGGGATTCCGATGACACCACCGACCCCCACCCCCCAGCCTGGAGCCTGACTTACTGCTGCTGGGATCTGTGATCCAGACAGTGGCACACACCGTGTCTGATGGATGGCACTGCTTCGGGGTGCAGTGGCTGGAGTTGGTGGTCAGCGTGCAGTCCTGGCACCACAGGCCGTGAGCTGGGCAGGGCACGGGGACGAGAATGACTAGAGGAACTGGGGTTCGAGCCAGCCAGCCCCCTGCATCCTCCCCACCTGCCTCGTTGCAGGTCTTAGGAGAGCCGCGTGGCTGTAGGAGGCCAGGCACCCCCTGACCAGGAGTGACCAGGCCTAACTGGCACCTGGAGGACAGGCTGGGAAAAACCTGTTTGCCTTTGGGCAGGTTGGGGTGAGGGTGCTGCCGCTGGGACTCCGGAAGCCCCTCTGCACCCCCAGGTCCCACACATACGCACAGTGCACATGCACAGAGTCACACGCATCACACCTGTGGTGCCCTCCTGCACACCCCTCCCCGTGGCTCACATCCCCCAGAATCCAGTTGGTTCCATCGAGGAAGATCAAACAGGACTTGACGGGGAGCCAGAGGGGCTCTAAGAAGAGCGCATAGGGGAACTCCGGCGCCAAGCCAAGGCATCCGCGGGGGGCCAGCCGCAGGACCAAGGCCCAGGAGGTAGAGCACCCCTGCCCTGGGAGCCAGGAGAGACCCACGTGGCTGTAGCCGGGGCAGCCCGAGCAGGGGGGTCACACTGCGAGGGCCGGGCTGGGGTCGCAGAGGTGTGGGAGGGGGTGTGGGCTTGATGGGCATCATAGGAGAATGGCCGCCCCACACCTGGTTCTCTCCGGAGCTGTCTCGCACAGACTGTCAGATGACCTGGACTCCCCCCCGCCAGCGGCCCCCAGACTTACCGGGGGACGAGCACAGCAGAGCGGCCAGCAGCACCAGGCCGAGGCTCTTCATGGCTGCAGGCAACATGCTCCAGGCGGGCCTCGGGAAGGCGCGGGGGCTGCGGGCGGGGGTCGTCTGGGACACCGGCCTGGCAGGGGGAAGCCTTGATCAGGAAGGAGACCAAGCACCCGGCCCAGCTCGAAGGGCCCTCCCTTTCTGGCATCCTAAGGCAATCTCCCCCCTGGAATCCAGAGCCTGGGGTCGCCGGGTAGCTCCAAAGCCCCGCCCCCAGCCCATCAGCGAGAGCATCCACCATCGCTGCACCCCCTCCAGGGAGAAGAGGCCTGCCCTCTCGCTGGGGGACAGCCCGAAATGCCCCCTTCTGGCGCTCGCACCTGTGGGATGAGGGGTGGGGAGGTGGGGGTGGTCGGGAGGCGCGTCTTGTCCCTGGGGAGCCGTAGGTGTGTCCGGAGAGGAAAGGGCATGACGAGGTGCGAGTGGACAGTACCTGCCGGCGGGGGAGGGGCGCGCGCTACCCCCACCCCCACTCTGGGCCGGGGCC
>NW_011476275.1:82593-84602 GCF_000754665.1 Bison bison bison | reverse complement strand
CCCGCCCGCGCGCGCGCGCGCGCGCCTCCCCGCTCCCGATCTCTTCACCCGTGCGCTCCCCCCACCTCCCCCTCCCCCAACCCAGGCGCTGGCAGGTCCCTTCCCCCTCAGCCTGAGATCCCCTTGGAATTTCTCGGAAGAACGTTTACTGCGAAAAGAAGCGAAAGGCACAAAGACTCAGAGAGGGAGGGAGGGAGCGAGCGCCGCAGGTACTAGCCCAGGCCCCTGTTCGCGGCCCTTGGGCCCTCCCCTTCTCCGACCCCATCACGATCCCGATCCCGATGGTTCAAGGTTATTCTCCGCGCCGCCCCGCTCCCCCACCGCCTCCACGAAGACCTCACGAGCAGCCGCAGACCCAGGGACTGCTGCCTCCAACCACACCCACACTCAGAGGGCAAGTCCCAAACCCTGGTCTTGGCATTCAAGGCCCTCTGCCGCCTGCTCTGGTCAGTTTCTCAGCTTTGTCTCTTGCCTTCTGCTCCCATCACGCCTGTCGCGCTGTGCTTTGCACCTGCTGTCCCTCGTGCTTGAGACCAGTCTCTGCCGGGCACTGCCGTCCGCTGGGCGAGGAGCAAGTGCTAAAGTCGTTCCTTCAGTCCCGCCCTCATCTGTCAGACAAATGTTTATGCAGACAGCCTGGGACCACACTCAGATGTGTGACTGCAGGCACATCGCCTGCCCCCTGAGCCTCAGGTCCTTGTCTATAAAATGTAACCACGAAAGCGTGTGAGGGCTGCACCAAACCCACAGGGAGACAGATCACTGGGCACCCAGCCCAGGGCAAGTGCTAGCGAGAGGGCAGGCAAGCAGGGGACACCTGGGCAGATTGACAGGGGCTACTGAGTGCACTGGATGAGAAGTAAAGAGAGAGGCCTGGGGTGTGGACAAAGCCTCTCTGGCGGAGCCCATGATCCCGCAGGAGGAGGGTTTGCAAGCTCCAAGATAGAGAGAGCAGGAGTGTTTGGGGGAGGGGTGGGGGGATGGCTCAGGCCACACAATATAGAAAAGGGTTAGATTTTGTCCCAAAACCTATGCGGCTGGGCAAAGGCTTGAGTCCAGGACATCCTTGTGAGAATTAACCCATGCATTTCAGATTTAACACAAGGCCTTCCCCAAGGGGTTGGGTGCAGGGCAGATATCCTGGGTGCCCTCCCACAAGACTGGCCTCTACACCTTTGGGTCAGTTGGATACTGACTCTGTCCATGTATGCGGTGACTGTGGGATGGCACTTGGTGGCAGTCCCTGCTGATCACAGCCAACCTGCTCCTGGCTTGGGAATCTCTGCCAAAGTTCTGTCAGAGACTTGGTAGATCCCTGCCAGAACTAAGGCAAGGCCACCCACCCCCAGCACCTGGGACTGGTAGTGTGGGGGGAAGGCTCTAAGAGCCCCCAGGAACCCTGGGGGATGCTTGCCCTGGTGTATCTCCTCCCTTTTTCTTTTTTCCTTGCCATCCTATTTAGCTTGTGGGATCTTAGCTTCCCAACCAGGAATCAAACCCAGACCCTTGGCAGTCAGAGTGAGAGTCTTAACCACTGTACGTCCAGGGAGTCATTCCCTCCCCACTGAGCATGGCTGGACTCACTTCTAGCTAAGAGGGGGTGAGACCAGCGGGATGTCACTTCTGAAATCAGATTATTGAGACCGTAGCTTCTGATGTGGGCTCTGCCTCCCGTCCTCTCTCAGATTACTCATCCTGCTGGCAGCCCTGTGCAGAGGCACCGAAGCCTGCCAACAATCACGCAAAGGACCACGGAAGTGGAACCCCCCACAACCACTGGTGCACTGAGATGAGACCACAGCCCCAGCCAACAGCAGCTTCATGAGAGAATGTGAGCCCGAGGTCCAGCACTTGAGTTCCTGCCCCTTGGACACTTCAGGAGCATGAATGGTGTTGTTTTAAGCGCCTACGTTTGGGGGTAGTTTGTTATGCAACAAAAGATAGCAGGTGAGTAGGTTCTGGATTGAGTATGATGGGGGCAGATGCCAGATACCCAAAGAGTAATGCCC
>NW_011476275.1:69972-82493 GCF_000754665.1 Bison bison bison | reverse complement strand
CACCCACCCACCCAGGGAATGCAGCTCCAGGCTTGTTTGTTCCTCCGAGAGCAAAGACCCTGCTGTCCCCATGCTGGGCTTGGTTGCCAGGGAGACAGATATTCCTAAGCCGGTTTCCAAGCTACTCTGCCTTCCTCCCAATACACATGGGATGGTGTCACCCTATCAGGATTTTTGCAAACAAGAATAAAAATCAGTCATGATGGGCAGAAGAAAGGGCAGAGTGTCCATGTGTGGCCCTGGCCCTTGCAGTCTGGACAGCCCCTGCATGGAGCTGTCCTTAACCTTCCTCCTCTGCACCTGACCTGGCCCAGATGCCTAGATGCTGGTGCTGGGACCTGGCCCTGGCTGGAGACACTCTGACAAGTACCCACAGCCTGTGGGGTGACCATGTGGCAGTTGCCCAAGTCTCATGCTCTACTGAGGGTCGGGATGATTGGTGGCCAGCTGCCCCCACAGCACAGCCGCCTCGGGTAGTCAGAACCATGGACAGCGTAAGAGGTGGGGGACGGGGGAGTTCAACGCTGGCTGCCTTGCCTCTAGAGTCTGGAAGCCAACAGAAGCAGAGCACTGGCCTCTGGGTCAGACCCTGGCAGGAGAGGCAAGGCTGGAGTCATGCCTGAGCTGTGCTGCAGGGCTTCCTGCCTTGTATTTTGGGCTGACACCATCAGAATCTCTCCCAGCTGTCCAAGGTTGTGGGTCTGACTGTGGCCCCACCACCCTGCCTCATGGAGAGGGCCTGCCGAGGGTGGACAGGGACATTTATTCACACAGTGAAGACTTTAAGAAAGGCTGCTGAGCTCAAGGAGAAAGTCCTTGATCCTCAGGATCCCCAGAATAGTGGGAAACGGCCAACAAGGTAAGTGCTGGGCTGAATGGTGGCCCCCCAAATGATTCCCAGAATCTGTGAAGTTGACCCTGATTGGCAAATGGGACTTTAAGGATGAGATCAAGTTAAGGCTCTCGAGATGAGGCCATCCTAGATTTGACAGGCAGGGGCCAGATCCAGTGTCTGGTGTCCTTATAAGGTAGAGACACAGAGAGAGGCCACGTAATGGAGGCTGAGACCTCAGGGACACAGCCACATCCAGGGATGCTCGGAGCCCCCAGAGACTGGAAGGGGCAGGAAGGGTCCTCCCCTGGAGCCTGTTGGTTGTTTTAAGCCACAAGTTAGAGATTTGTTGAAGCAGCAGCAGGAAAGAGTACAGAGTGCAAGAGGCGCTGGAGAGAGGAAGGTGCCCCTCACCCAGCCCCAGCCGGCCACCCACCTGGAGAAGCTGGAAGGGCCTCCTGTGTTCTGAGGCCCCGGGGACACCACAGCCCCCCACCCCGCACCCAAGCTCCTCAGGCAGTGCGCAGGGCCCTGAACCACGGCTGCACAGCCTGCCTCAACGCCACCCCCTCCCCCAAGCTCAGGACCTGGGCAGTCCTGCCACCCCAGAGTCTCGACTTCCTCATCCACACGTGGGGAGAGGCACACCCCTCCCCAGAGAAGTGAGAGAGCTGGCCCCTCCCTCTCACATCCTAGACTCTGGGTCCCATGAGGACAACAGGGAGACGCCATCCAAGGTGGTCATTCCTTACCTGGGGTGATCACACTCACGTAGACTCTGGGCAGGCTTGGAGAAGAAGCAGAGCTGGGGCTTGGCCTAGGACCACCTGCCACACTCTACCCTGACACCATGGGCTCCCCCAGGCCCTCCTCCCCACTTCCCCAGAGATCTAACCTCGCCCCTCTCCCACCACCTCCTTCCCCATCAAACTGCTGGCAAAAACCTTGTACCTAAAGTTCTGCCACACAGCTGCCGGGCGTGCAGGTGGGACGGCCCCCGACGGGACACGGGCCGACTGCTCCTGCTGTGTGCCTGCTGTGTGCCGGAAGCAACCCCCGAAGACCCTCCCCCATGGCCCCGGGAGGGGCTCCTGCTCGGCCTGGGCCACTTCCAGGTTTCTCGCGGAGGCACGCCCCTGCCACCAAGTTTGACCCCTCATCCCAAGCTCATCAGCGTCTTCCCTTTCTTCCTGGAGCCTTAGGCCCAAGATTGCGCGGCAGGCGGGGCGGCGCGGTCCTGTGCAGACGTGAGGTTTTGCACAGTGTCAAGCCCCCTCCCAGCGCCCCCACCCAATCCCCCCTCTAGCACACAGCCCCTGCCTCGCCCACGTAACCTCTCCCCAGTTCAGGACACAAAGAGCTTCTTCATTCCTTTCTGCAGCTACAGAGAATCCCTGCATAATTACTTTCAGAGTTAACAAGTCTGCGAGGAAGACGGCTCCCTGCTGCGATGGAATTAAATGTCCTGCAGAAGGTGCCCCTCATGGGTGCATTATCCCAAGGGGGCGCCAGCAGCAAGGCTTGCAGCCTCAGGAGGGGTGGGCGTGGCCTGGCGGGGCGGGGCAGTGGGCGGAATTGGAGGTGGGCGGGACCAGCTCAGCCTCCGCCCAGGTCCGGGTGCGCCCTGGGAGTGCCGGCGTGCAGAGAACCAGGGATCAGCAGAGGTGTTAGAGGTCTCAGCTTCTAGCACGTGGAGCTGTCCCCACGGCGCCCTCCGAGAGCTGCACAAGGAAGGAGATGAGAGAAAATTTGGGTGGAAAATTAAGGCAAAGGGGTGTTTTCAGGGGCTTTTTATTTTCTTAATGAGAGACGCCTGAGTGTGTTTACCTGCAGGAGGAGAGGAACCAGTCCAAAAATTAAACGTGGTATCACCGTACAATCCAGCAATCACGCTTCTGGGCACAGACCCCAAGGAATTGGGAGCATGGACTGAGAAAGATGTCAGCACACCCGTGGCCACTGCAGCATTATTCACAGTGCCTAAAACACGTTGGCACCCCAGGTGCCCTCGGAAAATAAAGGCTAATCATGATGCAGTCTATACATACACCAGAATATTATTCAGCCCTACAAGGCAGGGAAATTCTGACACATGCTACCACGTGGGTGAAACGTGAGGACATTAGGCAGGGGAGAGGGAAGGGGAGTGAGTGTTTAATGGAAGCAGAGTTTCGCTTTTGCAGAAGGAGGGTGGTGACAGCTATACAACGTGAATGTCCTTCATGGCACTGAGTTGTGCATTTAAAAATGGTTACATGGCAATTTGTTTCAGTGTTTATTTTTATTTATTTATTCACTCATTTGACGGCATCAGGTCTTAGTTGTGGCAGGCTGGATCTTTGATCTTCATTGCGGCGTGCAGGATTGCCGGTTATGGGCATGCAGGATCTTTTTTTTTTTTCCCCCGTTTTGGCACACAGGGTCTTAGTTGCAGCATGCAAACTCTCAGTTGCAGCATGTGACATCTAGTTTCCTGAACAAGCACCAAACCCAAGCCCCCTGCATGGGGAGCATGGAGTCAGTGGAAGTGGCTACCAGTGGATGTCCCAACATGGCAAATTTTACATTATGTGTATTTTACCAATTAAAAATATGAGGGATGATCCACCTCCCAGAGTAATGGAAATAAAAGCAAAAATAAACAAATGGGACCTAATTAAACTTAAAAGCTTTTGCACAACGAAGGAAACTATAAGCAAGGTGAAAAGACAGCCTTCAGAATGGGAGAAAATAATAGCAAACGAAGCAACGGACAAAGAATTAATCTCAAAAATATATAAGCAGCTCATGCAGCTCAATCCCAGAAAAATAAACGACTCAATCAAAAAATGGGCCATAGAACTAAACAGACATTTCTCCAAAGAAGACATACAGATGGCTAACAAACCTATGAAAAGATGCTCAACATCACTCATTATCAGAGACATGCAAATCAAAACCACAATGAGGTACCATCTCATGCCAGTCAGAATGGCTGCTATCAAAAAGTCTACAAATGCTGGAGAGGGTGAGGAGAAAAGGGAACCCTCTTACACTGTTGGTGGGAATGCAAACTAGTACAGCCACTATGGAGAACAGTGTGGAACTTCCTTAAAAAACTGGAAATAGAACTGCCTTATGACCCAGCAATCCCACTGCTGGGCATAGACACCAAGGAAACAAGAATTGAAAGAGACATGTGTACCCCAGTGTTCATTGCAGCACTGTTTACAATAGCCAGGACATGGAAGCAACCTAGATGTCCATTGGCAGACGAATGGATAAGAAAGCTGTGGTACATATACACAATGGAATATTACTCAGCTATTAAAAAGAACTCTTTTGAATCAGTTCTAATGAGGTGGATGAAACTGGAGCCTATTATACAGAGTGAAGTAAGTCAGAAAGAAAAACACCAATACAGTATACTAACGCATATATATGGGATTTAGAAAGATGGTAACGATGACCCTATATGTGAGACAGCAAAAGAGACACAGATGTAAAGAACAGTCTTTTGGACTCTGTGGGAGAAGGCGAAGGTGGGATGATCTGAGAGAATAGCGTTGAAACATGTATATTACCATCTGTGAAACAGATCACCAGTCCAGGTTCGATGCATGAGACAGGGTGCTCAGGGCCAGTGAACTGGGATGACCCTGAGAGATGGGATGGGGAGGGAGGTGGGAGGAGGGCTCAGGATGGGGAACACATATACACCCATGGCTGACTGACATCAACGTATGGCAGAAATCACTACGATATTGTAAAGTAATTAGCCTCCAGTTAAAATAAATAAATTAACTTACAAAAAAACATGAGGGAAAATAAAGGAAGAAACAAGAGACAGAAGAGAGGGGAGCTGGAAGCACAGGAGAGCAGAAGAATGCCTGGGGCGGGGAAGCTGGAGTGCCGGGGAGGCCACAGCAGAGGAAGGGGCATCCAGAGGGTGGGTGACACTGGGCAGAGGGTGGGCAGGGCGCCAGTCTGGATGTGGCAACCTCGTGGCCCTTGCCCTGAGAGGCCTGGCTTCTCATAGAAACGTGGGGCAGGGAATCTGAAGGTGCAGGGGCAGGGGGCTCCACCACAGGCAGCCCTGAAGCAGGTGCTGCACACTAGGGATCCCTGGTGGGGCTGGGGGGGCAATGGGAGGTGAGACTCTCCGGGCTCAGTGTGGATGGGCTGAATGTCCAAGGGTTAGAGAAAATTGACCTGGGGTGTGGACGTGTGGAGGCGGGAGGGGGCAGGATGAACAAATGGAGGGTGGGCGCCTGCAGTCAACAGGGGGCTCCTCCACCCCAGTGTGTCTCCTCACAGGGTCCTGAGGTATAGCAAGTGGGTCCCCTAAGACCGCCCGGAGCCTGCTCCCTCTGACCGGCCCACCCTGCTCGCCTGTTTCTTGATAATGGATTTCAGGAGAGAGAGAGGCTTGGCCCCCATCAGAAACCCTGGGAGCTGCCTCATTGGCCAGTCACTGTGGGGCCATCGGAAGCAGAGAGAGAATCCATAAGAGACATCTCGTGGCCCCTGCCTACCCAGGAAGAGGGTCTGGACTCTGATCTAGAAGGAAGGCAGTCTCTCTGCTCCCAGAGAGCGCAGGAAGGAGCCCAGAGCAGGGAGTGGGGCATGAGGGCCAGCGCATCTGCAGCCACATTTGCCCTAAAGGCCCCCCTCCCCCATGGCTGTGTGCTGCCAGCAGGGCAGATGCCTTTCCTGCCCCCAGGACCCCAGACCTCAGCCCCTCAGTTAGAAACACTGAACATCTTTTCCCTGGTCTGGGTCCGATTCACACTGGTGACCCCAGAGGCCTGGGGAAGGGGCTCATAGCCCAGGACAGGTCCACACAGCTCCCCAGAGAGAACAGGGCCCATGCCCACCCCCTCTACCTGGGCAGGAGTGGTGTGGATGGCCAGTGTGCCCTGTCCACAACTGGCACCAAGGTCTGATTCACTCAGCCAGAGGGAGGCCAGGACTGGCTGGGAGGGGACCCAGACCAGCAGTGCCCACAGGGCCATTCTCGGGAGCCTGCCCGACTGAGCAGGGCAGAGCAGGCAAGGCCAGGCCCACGTCAGGAATGGGTCTTTGGACTGGAAGCTGGGCCCCAGGCTGCCTGGGAAGAGCGCCTGTGCGCGTGGGCAAGGCTGAGGCAGAAAGCACTGACATCCAAGGGCAGAGGCTCTGAAGCGGGCCTCAGGCACCCATGGGGCCTCCAGCCCTCAGCCTTGGCCCTGGGAGGTTGAGGGAGGCATGACTCCACCCCAGGGGTCTTCAGGGAGGCCCTTGTCCCTGGAGCCTGGGGTCAGAGAGTGCCAGGAGGGGTCGATTTTGTGGCCAGAATGCTTGAAGACAGCTGGGTAGGGACGGAGCCAGCATATACTCACTCTGACCTGAGGACTAGGGGCCTCGACCACTCCTGTGGGGCCCCAGCCCTGGCCAGGCCTGGCCGTGACTGCGTCTGCGTAGGCAGGGTGAGCCCCCGTTGCCTCTCCTGGGATGGAAAGAGGGAGCAGGGCAGGGCTTGGGGGGAGGAGGGGGGAGGGGCACCCTAGGATGGGGGCTGGTGAGGAGAGGGCAGAGTTCAACCCTGGCAGTAATTCCTAGTCAGCAAAGTAGTGATGGTAACACTACACACCCCTAGAGTTGTTGAGGACCAACACAATGGTATTTAATTTTAACTGGTGAATTAAATGATGCTATTTATTATTTGCATCTGGGCCAAGGAGGAGCCGGGCCTGTCTGGGGGGTCAGGCGGCAGGTGGAGACCCCCTGCTCCCTAACACTTCTGGGAACCCCCATGGGGCCCTGCCTGGGAGCAGCTCTTGGGAGCCCAGGTCAGAGCACCTGCAGGAGGAAGGGAGTGTGCAGGGCCAGCACGCCGGGTGACCACGGACACAGGCCTGAGGAATGCAGAGGGCAGGTCCTGGGCCATGAGCACAGAGGATGACCCTGGCTGGAGAGAGATTTTGGTCTCCAGATGGGGCGGGCTGGGGACAGCTGACAATCAGAGACCAGAGGCCAGGCAGCTCCCCGCAGAAGCCGAGGCTGTTCAAGGAGCCCAGTGCCCAAGGGGAGAGGATGTGCACTGGTTCAGAGGAGCAGGTGGGAGGACGATGCTTGGTGGCTGAGACTGCAGAGGAATGCCATCCCAGCCGGCCCTGGGGGCACTCTGCCGGGCACTGTCCTACATGCCAGCAGGCACTGGCTCTTGATGGCCATGACCGCTTTGAGAGCGCGGAAGCCCACAGAGTCAGGGGAAACAGGCCTGGGCTCAGGCTCAGGTGGTTTCGCCCAAGAGCCAGCTCTCAATCTCTGCTCCAAGTGCCCCTGAGGATGTCCCACCCACAGGGAGATTCAGGCTGGGCAAGTTCAGGGAGAAGCCCCGGTGAACAACGGGGGCGGGCTCGCAGCCCTGACTCTAGGCCTCAGTCTAGCCTCCTGCCCTGCCCCACCTTTTGTTGGCCTCCAGGAAGGGGCTCCTCAGTGCCCACCCTGCAGCCCACAGAGGAGGAAGTGGGCAGCCCCCTCCCACAGTGCAGCACTGGCAGGAAAAGGCAGGCTCCCAGCGGTCCCGGAGGCCGGCTCCGGAGGGCAGGGGGCTAACACGAGGGATGGAGAGAGAAGGAGGTATTGGTGGCGCAAGACCTCTCTGAGAGTGTGACACGTGCAGATGGGACTGTGGGGTAGTTAGACATTAGCCGCAGGGAGGTGACAGGCGAAAAGACAAGAGGGAGTGGATCAAGCTAAGCCCCAACCATCTGAGGACCACCCCCCGACCTCACCCAGAATGGGCAAAACTATGGTCTGGCAGTGGGCAGTTTACCCTGATAGAGAGATAGCACAGAGACACAAGAGAATGACCACGGCTGCCATGGCTGCCTGCGCCCAGACTAGACAGGCATACAACCTCTAGTAAACCCAGCTCATTATACCAACATTAATAAAGTCTACAGGTGGTTTCGTGCTCCACTGGGTGGACTGTTCTTAGCAAATCTAGGGTAAGGGCGTGTGCAATAATGAACTTGTTAGAGAACTCGCGACAGGCAAGCCAAGAGCCATCGCCTGTCACTCACCCACGATCGCACCGCCTCCTCCCCCATCACTCCCTAACCCTAAGGCCTGCCTCCTCAGCCAACAACTCCGTATCAACACCCTGAAGCCAGTGCGGAAGCTCTTCCTCTGAGAGTGTTTATCAATCCTTTATCTTCCTGTACTTAAGCAGGAAGCAGTAGTTTGCAAATATGTGCTTGCTATCACAAGGACTCAGAGACGTCTGGTCTGGTCTCCCGTTGACCTCCTGGGTTGAAGCTCTCTGTCTGACACAGGGCACGCCACCCCGGGGCAGGACGGCCTCAGGACGTCAGCAGGGACTGCGTTCCAGGGAGAGGAGGCAGCGGGGCGGAGGCCCTGAGGCGCCCCGGAGGGCAGCGGCAGCCCACGCAGTGCTGCTGGGAGAGGGAGGCCTAGCAGGAGGACCACAGTTGGGTTTTACTCTGAAATGCTCTTAACAAGGCCCCTGGAGATGACGCAGCTGACTCGTGGTTGACGGTGCCGCTCAGCGGTCTGCAGCTGGAGGGTCCACGAGGCCAGGCTCCCATGGCTGCAGCCCGGACCTGGTCTCAGGGTCGAGACAAGGGGTGGGCGCTGGCCAGCCTGCACTGCAGGGCTGAGGCTGCAAGGCCAGGGCGGAACCGCTCAGGTGGACAGGACGGCCCACCGGCCGCCAAAGTGACTTCCCCTCCCCCGCCACTGGAGCCAGGGAGGGAAATGACGGTCCCTGGCCCGGTGCCTGGCCTGGGGGCCAGCCTGAGGCCCATTGTTTGAGGCTGGAGCTGGGGGGCCCGGGGCCTTGGGAAGCCCCCGGCAAGGCCCTTTGTTCCACTTCCCACAGATTCAGAGCCCCGGTGAGGCCCTGGTGAGCAGACGCGGCAGAGGTGGCAGCCCCGTAGGATGAAGGCACTGGCGGCTGTCCTGCTGGCTCTGCTGTGGTGCCGGCAGCAAGGTGCGTGGGACGAGGGGTGGCCCTGCAGCAAGAGGGACCCCCCCGTCCAGGCTGCAGACCCTCAGGGTCACCCAGCCCAGGGGCAAGATGTGGCTTGGGGAGGAGGACGGGTAGCACCTGCAGCCTGAGGCCAGAGGGAGGTGGGTGGGCTGTGCTGGGTCCCCACGGGTCCCCAAACCTCCAGCCCCGGCCCCAGCCAGACGCCAGGGCGCGGGCGACCCTCCCCACACAACGCCACCCGGTCTCAGCCTCTCAGGCTTCGGGGTGCCCGCCATCTGGGGGCCGGAGTAGGGGGCTGTGAAGGGCCAGCGCCCAACCCCTAGTGTTGTTGGCAAGGATGCCACCAGGCCGCACGCCTGTCAGGAGGTGGGGCTGGGGCTCGGAGACCCAGGCAGCGACCTCACCACCTTGGGAGGGCCAGGGAGGTTAGACGGACTGGGAAGGGGGTGCTGGACCGAGGGGAGGGGGCGCGGCACTGGGCCCCAAGCCTGTGTCCTCTGTGCCTGGGTAGTGGAGGTTTACAGGTGTCCCTGCGCGGCCAGGGAGAGGGCGGGCGCAGGAGGACGAGGATGACGACCCGGACGCTGGGCGCGAAGGCTACGATGATGAGGACGAGGAGGAAGAGGAGGCCGGCGTGCCTGCGGGCAGCAGGGGCTCAGGTACCTGCCCACCCCGCCCCAGCATGGGGGCGCTCAGCTCTGTTTCTCAGCACTCGCATGGGTGCCTCGAGGCTGACAGTGAGGAACCCACAGGCAGAGGCCTCCACTGCAAGGTCCATGCCCTCAAGGTGGGGGAAGGGGGAGGAGGGGCCCTTGGCACTCAGCACACCCTCATTTCTCACCCTGGCAGTGACCCCCAACTGCCGTCCGGAGGAGGGGGCTAGAGAAGGAGCCAGTCCTGGGAGGGGCAGTGGTGCTGGGGCAGAGAGGTTAAATAGGAGTTCACCAAGCAGACAGGGGCACAGCAGAGCCCCAGGGTGGAGAGACCGGCGACTCAAAGGCCCTGGGTGTGGAGTCCAGTTCAGAAGTACACAACTGTCCTGGTGAGGCAGGGCAGCGGGGGGCGAGGCGGGAGATAAGGGGGCCAGTCCTGATGTGGGGGCACAGAGGGCTCCAGCAGGGCAGGGTTTGAGAGGGTCAGCTGAGAGTGGGAGAGGCGGACCCGAATTGGGAAGAGACCTCCAAGGGGAAGAGGCTGGGAAGCGGCAGGCGTGGGTGAGCTGGGGGCGCTCTGGGGGCTGTGCCCCTTGCACAGCTGAGGCCACCCGGCCCCCCAGGGCCGCAGTGCTACACGTGCCAGTCCCTGCACAAGGGGGAGAGCTGCGAGCAGGTACAGAGCTGCGTGCTCCCCAGGACATGCAAAGCCATCGTCTCCTCCTGGAACACTGGTGAGGGGCCAGCCAGGGGTGGTGGGACGGCGTCACCCACACCTGTGAGGGGCCCCATCCCTGCCGTGTCCCATCCCACGTGACCCGCTCTCTCCCCCCACAGAGTCAGGTCCCCAGACCACCTACTCGGGATGGTGTGCAGACACATGTCAAGCCATCAGCAGGACGGTGGATGGATCTCTGACGACCATATCCTGCTGCCAGTCCAGCCTGTGCAACACCCCACCCTGGCAAGACCCCCAGGGGAGGGGGTCAGGCGGCCCCCAGGGGAGCCCTGCGACTGTGGCCACCACCGTCCTGCTCAGCCTCCTGGCCAGCCTTTGGGAGATGGGGCTCTGAGTGGGGCGCTCCCTCCTTGCGCCCAGCATGGCCTGCACCCTGGCTGGCCAGCACTCTGTCCGCTGTCTCCTGTCCCCTCCCCCAGACCATGGAGAATAAACTGGAAGCACCTGTGATGACCCCGCGGCACTGGTTCCTCAGCCACAGCAGCCCTTCCTCGGTTTCCCCTTCCAGCATCCTGGCCTCCTCTCCCTGCCTGTGCATGGAGGATGGCCAGCACGTGGGCCTTAAGTCCAGGCCTCAAGAGGCTCACAGGGTGGTTCCACACAACTCCCCACCCCCAGCAGAGAAAACACTCACTGCATGCCAGCAGGGAGCCCACCCCAATTTGCTCCCCAACTTCTTGCCAAAAAAAAAACCTCCATCCATCCATGAGAGGGGAAGCCCTTGTAGGGAGGAGACTTGGGGAGGAAGATTTCCTTGGCCTACAGGAGGAAAGGCCCCCACCCAGGGCGGCTTGGGGTGAATGGAATTAATGAGGGGCTGGAAGACAAAGAGAAAAGAGAGGGAGGCAGGTGGTGTATGGCTCAGATGGGACTTTGCAGCCAAGCATTCAGCTTGGAGCGGGGACGGGGCGGAGGAGGGGGCAGTCAGGGAGAAGCGAGGGGGCAGGGCAGGAGCCCCACGGCTTCCCCAGCCTTTGCTCCAGCTGGACGGGTGTCGCTGGCTACTGGGCGCTCGGCCTCCGTGACTGGTTCCGGGACGGAGCCAAGTCCCGGAGTGGGAAAGAGAGGGCTGGGCTTCAGTTTCCCCGTCAGAGTGGTATGGAACAAGGCACAGAGGGCCCTGGTGCCCACCAGCTGAACTCCCCCTGGGCTGGGAAGACCAGCCCTCCATCTCGCCTGCCCCGCGTCCCTGCAGGCAGAGCAGCCTCCCACCGTATGTTTCCCCTTTCCTCACCAAGGGAAACCTCTTAGTAAGGAAACACCACCATCCTGGCACACGACAGTCCACCCGACGGAGACGACACATCTGCCCAGGGTCACGCAGTTGGTGGTGGCAGGTCCGGGACCCAGCCCGGGGCTTCTGGTCAACAGCGGCCGCCTTCCCGGGGGGCCATAGGCCGGTGGACAGCAGAGCCAGGGCACCTGAGCCAGAGGTTGCAAGCAGCTGGATGGCGGCCGAGACCCAGCTGGATCCCCAGGCCGAGTCCAGTCTGAGGTGCCAGTGGACAGTCACAGCCAGGGCCTTGTCACAGGGCTCGGCGCTCAAGGCCAGTCCCTGGAAGGAGAAGCCAGAGGCCCCGGGAGGCTGTGTGGTCAGCCCCTCCTTCCCATCCGGCCCAGAAGCACCTCTGCGCCTTCCCAGGAGGCTGGCGGGGAACACATCCATCCGGATCAGAGGCCCTGCTCCCCATGGCTGCCGAAGCAAATGACCACAAACCACACACATGAGTTATCTTATGGTCCAGAGGTCAGGAGTGGCAGGGCTGTGTCCGCCTTGGAGGCCATGATTTTGTGTGTCAGCGCGCCTGGACTAAGGGATGCCCGTGCAGCTGGTAAAACGTTATTCCTGATGTTTCCGTGAGGGTGTTTCCAGAACACTTGACATGTGAATGGTGGGCCTGAGAAAGATCACTGCCCCAGGTGAGTGGGCATCACCCAGGCCATCCAAGGCCCAGACGGAACAAAAGGCAGGAAGGACCAGCTCCCTCTTCTGGAGCTGGGATGCCCATCCTCTGCTGCCTGCCAATGTTGGAACTCCTGCTTCTCGGGCCTTTAGGGCTCAGAGGGAACGACACCACCACGCCCCCACTCTCCTCCTTCCAGATAGTGGACTGGGGGCTTCTCGGCCTCCAAGACAGTGTGAACCAATTCCTCTGTGTGTGTCTGTGTCCTGACCTGCTCTGCTAATAAGGACACCAGTCAGTGTGGGTTAGGGCTACTCTCATGACCTCACGTACCTTAGTTCAGTTCAGTCACTCAGTCGTGTCTGACTCTTTGTGACCCCATGGACCACAGCACACCAGGCCTCCCTGTCCACTG
>NW_011476275.1:65883-69570 GCF_000754665.1 Bison bison bison | reverse complement strand
TAGGTTGGTCATAACTTTTCTTCCAAGGAGCAAGTGTCTTTTAATTTCATGGCTGTAGTCACCATCTGCAGTGATTTTGCAGCCCCCCAAAATAAACTCTGTCACTGTTTCCATTGTTTACCCATCTATTTGCCATGAAGAGATGGGATTGGATGCCATGATCTTAGTTTTCTGAATGTTGAGTACCTAAATCACCTTTAAAAACCCCCATCTCCAAACACAGGCCCATCCTGAGGTCCTGATGTTAGGACTTCAGCTCATGAATCTCGGGGCACAGTTCAGCCCATCATAAGGGGCTAAGACAGGGCTCTGTTGGGGGCACAGAGCGTGGTTAATATCCTGAACTGAATTTAAAGGAAGTGTTTGCCAGGGTGGTGGAGATGGCGAGGAGGGGCAGGGGCCTGGCTTGGCCCAGGGGGACCTGCAGGCAGACAGGAGCTGGGATGGCTGGAGCTTGGTTCAAAAAGCCAAGACTCGACTTCTGAGCATCAGGCCCCATGTGTGGCCTTCACGTGCATGGCTGGTGGCCAGGCAGGATCGCCCGCTCCTGCTGGCTCCCTCAGTACTCTGCCCATCTGGTCCTAAGGTTGCCTCTGTTCCCCACAAGCCCCGTAGCAACAGCAGCCAAGCTCGAAGCACCAGGTCCTTCCCACACATCTTCTTCATAAATGCAAACAGGCCTCTGCCGGTCTGCAAACCCCATCCCCTGGGCCTTCTCCACCCCCTCTCCAGCTGCTGCACCAACCCCACTGGAAACCACCCCCTGGGATCCCCTCAGGTCCTGTGTCCCCACCCAGCCCTGGAGTTGGCAGCAAGCTCAGGGAGAATGCTGTATTCCCTTCTTTGCTGGGCTCACCCGAGTTACCAGCTGGACAAGGGGCTCGGGGGTCCTGTCCCAGCAGGCAGATCCCCCCCTGGTCACCCCACCCCACACCGGTTCCATTCATTTGGTGTTTTTCTCCGGACTTCCTCAGCACAGGAAACAGGTGGCCATGGTCACATTTCCTGTTCTTGTTCTCGACCACGAAAACTGGGTGAGGATGAAGCAGTGACTCCAAAGCAGGACATTCCTGAGGACAGAGATTCCCAGCCATTGGCCTTGGACAGACGGAGCGGCACCCTCCGGGGACCGCCAGGGTTTGCAGAAGCTGATGGACTCAGGCACTGGTCAGAGGTGGGAGTTGAGCGAGGCTGCCGACTCTGTGGCACCCAGTCCCACCAGGAACTCTACGGAACAGAGGGGAGTCAGAGCCTGGAAGGCATCTGGCCTGAGAGCAGGGGGGCGGGGACATGGGGATACGGAACGGCATTTCAGTATCAAGAATGCTGACCAGAGCAGAGCAAAACTGCCCTCACCTGTGGGACCAGGGCTGCTCTGGGTTCCCACAGGTGGAGAACTGGGATGGGGGCTATACTGGAGTAACATGGGAAAAGAAGCCCCTCGGGGTACCCCCTTACTCAGCTTCATAATCCTCTCAGAAAGAAAGCCAGGATACTTGGTGGGGGTGGAGGCAGGCGGGATCTCAGCCCCACAGAGCGGGTGTCCTGGAGAGGAGCAGTCCTGTGAAGTCCCAACCTCAGGACATCCTGGGCGAGAAACCCTTGAAGAAAGCGGCAGCTGCTGGGACACCCCCAGGGCCAGGCTGTGATCCACCAGCTGCAGACACAGCCCTCCTCCGCCTAGGGTGCACACATACCGAAGGACATGCGGGAATGCCTGGCTTCCCTTGCCCGGCCCTCTCCCCGTCCAGGCTCAGGTAATGCCCAAGGGATTTACCTCCTAGTAGGTCTGTACGTGCATGAATATCAGGAAAGTTACATAATTGGAAAATGGATATAGTTACCACCCACTGCTTGCCATCAGCCGTAAGCCTGAGGGGGCGGATGTTAGCTTTCCTAAGTAAATTTGTGTGAAGCGTAGTAGAGGAAACACCCACAGTTCAGTAATCTGTGTCTCTAGGAAGAACCATCGTAAAAGTCGCCCAACTCCTCCGGTCCAGTGCATGCCCGCAACACTCTGGATTTACCTCCGAGCCACGATAGCTCCAATTTCCTGAACTGCAATTCCTTGGGCTATTCCCAAAGAAACTTGCTTTTGCTGGTAAAAGACCTGGCTACCACTATATTATTGAACATAATATAGTAGCAACAAAGACTGTAGCAACAAAGAGGGAGCAGAGTTGAATTTGGTCTTGAGTATGTTGAGACTGCAGTACAAGCTCCTGCAAGGATAAAGTCTAAGGGACAGATGCACAACAGGAGCCAGAGCCAGAGACACGTAAGAGAAGGCAGCATCTAGGGGCATCAGGGCCAAGTGCCCATTCACTGAATTGCTATAATGAGAGCCCCACCACCTGCCAGGCTACTGGAAGAACACATCAGGAAATAGAGAAAGCAAAGCAGCCCACCCCCAGAAGACTTCATTTTCTGGTGTGGGAAGGGAAGATGAACATAATAAACACAACAGGAAATTCCATAGCCTGTTGGAAAGCTGAAAGTGCTATGGAAAAAAAAAAAAAGTAGGGAAGGGTGGGTACCAAGAAGTGGAGGAAGAGGCAGAATGCTGTGGTATTACAAAATGTGATCACCAACGGTGCCAGTGGTGTCCGGGACGTGCTCCTAACCAGTGAACTACAGCAGAGGTGATGGGAGGTTAGGTACCACGAGACTTCACCCCAGCAGACTGGGGCCAGAGGCTTTCTGCTGGCCCTGAAGGAGCACAGAGAGGGCCACGTGGCAGGGAACTGTGGGTGATCTGCAAGACCAAAGGTCAGCCTCCCGACAGCCCAGAAGAAGCTGGCCCTCAGTCACACAGCCACCAAGAAAGGAAGCCTGCCAACAGCCACACGAGTGTGGAAGCAGATCCTCACCTCACGCTGAGAACCCTGACTGCGGCCTTCGGAGGCTGAGCAGAGGACCAGCTAAGCCTCACCTGGACTCCTGTCCCACGGTGATATAACAAACGGTGGATAGAAAAAGTGCTATAACCGTGATAGAGGAAACCGTGGCACAACAAAGGAACCCTGATACAACAAACAGGTACTGTTTTGAGCTGCTAAGCTTGTGATAACCAGAAAACTAACACACCCAGGGTGGTCAGAGGTCAGGGGTCCCCTCTAGGAGGTGAGCTCTCCGGAGGCGGTAAGTGGGAATGAGCCAAGCAGACAGCTGGGGACAAGTGTTGCAGGCAGAGGGAGTGGCCAGTGCGGCTGAACGGAGGCCACAGCAGGCCTGCTGCTTCTGTGGAACTCAAAACAGGTGGCGGGGGTGGGGGCACGAGTGAGGGAGGGGGTGCAGAGGGGAGCGAGGAGGGCTGGGGTGAGTGATGGGGGCAGGAGCGGAAGGGAGGGAGTGCGCAGGTCAGAGGGGCGAGACTGGGTGGGCGGCCGAGGTAAGGGGGCGTGTGCTGCGATGCGAGTGAGTGGGACGAGCTCGGGTCGGGGGCGGAGTCACCCGTGGCGCACCACCGAGAGGCTGGGGCCTCGCCGCCTAGAACGGCACCGGAAACGCCGGCCTGGGAGCAGGTTCTTCCTGCGGGTACCGAGTGTGGGCGAAGGGGGATAAACTGAAATGAGGTGAAACCAACTGCGGGGCCCGAGCCCTGCAGGGCGCACCACCGAGAGGCCCGCGACTTCTCTTCCTAGAACGGCGCAGGAAGGGGCGGGGCCAGCGGCGGGCCCTTCCCGC
>NW_011476275.1:61047-65783 GCF_000754665.1 Bison bison bison | reverse complement strand
TGCGGGCCTTTCCGGCCGGCGCAGAGGCGCGGCTGCTCGACTGAGAAGATTCCTGGTGCTTGTTGCTGGCACCTGGGGGTGCGGCTCGCCTTGGTGAGGACGCGTCCCTTCCAGCCCAGGGACCCTGCGAGGAGCGCACCCGCCCCCATCTCCATGCGGGAACTCACTGGGTCCCTCTGGCGTCGTGTGGACTCCCCACCCAGGGCATCGGCCACCGCGCTCTCGGCTCCCTGGTTCCGCGAGGACAAGGGCGAGGTGCGCAAGGACCAACTCCGTGCGAATCGAGGTGAAGGAGACCTCGGCCCTGCACCCGCGGCTGGCGAGGCTGTCAGGGCCCCTCTTCTCGGCTTCGACACCGCTGCGGGCCTTCTGACAGGCCCAGGGCCTGCACACTGCTTGGGTGCATGTTTGCCCTTGGATCTCAAAACCCACTAGTAATCCCATCTCTCACTGAGACCCTGGCTTCTGAGGGCGAATGAGGTTACCAGGGAGTCCTGCTGCAGCTAGATACCTAAAGTTTCATGTTACAGGCGGCCTGGCCCAGAGAGTGAAGGAGCTACACTGAAGTGACAGAGCACGTACCTTTAGGTCAGGGCTGTGGTCTGCTCTGGCAAGGTAGATTGCGTTTCCTGCGTGGCTATAGCAGTTACCAGGCCTACAGATCTGTGAAATGAGAAGACCAAAACAATGACCTCAGATCGGTTCCACTTCTAACAATTATTTTATTGCTTGGTGTGCACAGGGCTTAGAGAAGTGAATATGTCCAGTCTCTGCCATTAAGCACCTGTTTGAGTTAGGCCGACATAATGATGATGTAGAATGTTTTGGGAGCAGCAGAATGTGCAGTCTCCAGCCAAGTAATTAGGGATTCCAGAATGAAAAAGAAGGATCCTTGCCCTCAGCTCATCATGAGACTGCACGTCAGTGACAAGCCACGGATGGAGTGACAAGAACAGTCCTTGGAGCCCAGCCAGCAGATGTCAGGCTCAGTGGGTCCAAGGACCACTCCTCTCCATCGAGTGGGTCAGCATAGAGCCAAGATGAGTTTACATCTGCCCTGGAGAGCCATGGGCTAGAGGGTTGATGGCACTTTCCTATTGGTCTTGGTTTTCATCTGTTTCCTACTGAAACTAGACCTCAGCTCAAACTGCAGCCTGGCTGACTGGGGCTCTGATCCTCTGCCTTAGTTCTACCTGCCTCCCCAGCAGAGATGCCCCCATATTTGTATGCTTCCCTCAGCCTAGATGACCTTCTGCCATCCTCAGTTCTGGCTCCCACCTAATGCTAAGAACACCCTCCTCCCAGAAGCAACTCCAAGAGAGCCTTCAGAGAGTGACACTGGCCTGAATCTGAGTCAAGTGTATGTAAACATTTTCATTTAGAAGAAACCAGACTCTCAAACTCTTGTCAAGATGGGAAAACTGTCCATTCATTTTATGTGTTGCCTCTGTGCACGGGAGAGTGGATGAAGACTTAGTATCTGCTTTGATTTAAAGGAAATGCAAAGGATTTATCCCTCAAAACATACTTCACTTGAAATGTTACCATCTAGAGCACCACATTTTGGGGTGAGACAGCTTGGCAGAATGTGGACCTCCCAGGAGATCAGGTGACCGCACAGGCCATGGGAGGTCTCTCAAGGGTGACTCAAGGACTCAGAACAGGATCTGCTTTCTTGGGAAAGTGCTTTCTCCTATCTTATGAAGACTTCTTTGGCCTGTGGTTAAAGAGCCTCAAGTTTGTCAAGCTTTATCCTAGAAGTCCATTTGTTAGCACTGAGGGAAGAGACAGGTTAAGGAAGCTCAGAAATAATACAGAAAAGGAATAGGTGAAGCTTCTTAACCAATGAAACATGAGCCATGCTGGTAATGCTTCTACGGGTACCTGGGCCTGATCTGTCACTGGGACTGACTGATTTCTGTTTGAATTTTGTGGTGATATTAGAATGCTTTTAGATGGAATTAGGGACAGAGACTGTCAAATTTTTTAGATAATGCACTCAAGAGCCTAGCGGATGGTTCCCTGGGGCTTTGGCCCTCAGTGGACAGTCAGCTCCAGTTAAGGCCACAAGGAGAATGAAAGCCTGGTAAGGAGACAGGGCATGAGGTCAGGGAGGCTTCTCTGAGAAGAACCCTCAGAGCAGAGCTCTTAGTGAGTGAGGGGCCAGCACCAGTTCTCAGGACCTGTTTGTGGGCAGCCAGGTGCTGAGGCAGGAAGGACTGGGAATGTGTGGTGAACCTAAGGGTGCTTGGGAAGGGGCAGGGCAGCAGTGTGAGGGGAACCACGGGGGATTTGGCAGGGATGTGATGGGATTCACTGGCTGATGGAGGACTCAGGAGGGCCAGGGTGAGGGTGGGAGCGAGTTTTATACAGGTGATGGGCAGTTAGAGGAAGCACAAGCTGGAATCAAGATTGCCAGGAGAAATAGCAATAACCTCATATATGCGGGTGATACCACCCTTATGGCAGAAAGTGAAGAACTAAAGAGCCTCTTGATGAAAGTGAAAGAGGAGAGTGAAAAAGTGGGCTTAAAGCTCAACACTCAGAAAACTAAGTTCATGGCATCTGATCCCATCCCTTCATGGCAAATAGATGGGGAAACAATGGCTGACTTTATTTTGGGGGGCTCCAAAATCACTGCAGATGGTGATTGCAGCCATGAAATTAAAAGACGCTTACTCCTTGGAAGGAAAGTTATGACCAACCTAGAGAGCATATTAAAAAGCAGAGACGTTACTTTGTCAACAAAGGTCCATCTAGTCAAGACTATGGTTTTTCCAGTGGTCATGTATAGATGTGAGAGTTGGACTATAAAGAAAGCTGAGCGCCAAAAATTGATGCTTTTGAACTGTAGTGTTGGAGAAGACTCTTGAGAGTCCCTTGGACTGCAAGGAGATCCAACTAGTCCATCCTAAAGGAGATCAGTCCTGGGTGTTCATTGAAAGGACTGAAACTCCAATACTTCGGCCACCTGATGTGAAGAGCTGACTCATTTGAAAAGACCCTTATGCTGGGAAAGATTGAGGGCAGAAGGAGAAGGGGACAACAGAGGATGAGATGGTTGGATGGCATCACCAACTCAATGGACATGGGTTTGGGTAGACTCCAGCAGTTGGTGATGGACAGGGAGGCCTGGTGTGCTGTGGTTCATGGAGTTGCAAACAGTTAGACACGACTGAGCGACTGCACTGAACTGAACTGATGGGCGATACCTTCTGTGAGAGTCGCAGGTGGCTCTCATGGCCTGTAGCTCTAGAAGCACGTAGTCTGGTCCCAAATACAAGAAGTGGAGAAGGAGCAAATAAAGGGCAGGGAAACTCCACAATTGGGGGCCACACAGCAGTTATTGGTCCATGGTGCACATGAATCCTGCTGGATGCAGGTGTGGAGATGCCACCCCTGGCAGAGGAATAAGAATTCTTTGGTTAGGGACTTCCCTGGTGGTCCAGTGGCTACAATGCCACCTTCCCAATGCAGGGGGCCCGGGTTCAATCCCTGCTTAGGGAGCTAGATCCTACATGCCACAACTAAGACCTGGCAGAGCCAAAGAAATACATAAAAAAAAAAAATTCCTTGGTGACCAACTAAGTAAATGATGACATTTACCCAGATGAGGAAAACTGGGAAGAGTGAGATTGGGGTGGGGGTGTTCTAGGAAATCAATTCTTTGGTCATGTCCAGCCTGAAACTTACGAGATGTCCGGGTGGCATACACCAGCAAGAAAGGAAGAGGGCCATGTCTGCATGCCTCTGCCACCCTTTCCCTGCCCATCTGTCACTTTGTAACTCAGTTCCTCCCAGACATTCACTTAATCTAACAGTTCATGGTCTTGTTTCTCTCCAGCCTCAGAAGAGTTGCTGGCACTCTTCTGTTCCAGAACTTCAGTTCCAAGCTTGGAAAAATAAAGTCCTTTCTGAAGAAGTGAATTTACAAGGGAATTTGTAGGCTGGAGGATTTTGCCCCTGGCCATTCTCCTTGACCCTTGCCAGCTTCCAGGGGGCCTTCCTCTACCCTGGAAACAAGGATAGAGAAGCCCACAGGCAAGAAAAATAAGACCCGGACCCCAGAGGCAGAAGTGCACATGCAGAAGGACACTGCCAAGGAAGAGAAGGCATCTGGGAAAGAACAGCCAAACCAGAGCCCCACTTTGGCCCAAAAGCACAGGAAGGAAGCCCGCCTCAGTCCTGAGAATGAGGAGCACATGTTTGAGGCCTTTGATGCTTCATTTAAAGATGACTTTGAAGGAGTTCCCATGTGTACTCCCTTCCAGAGGAAGAAGCCCTACGAATGTAGCGAATGTGGGCGCATCTTTAAGCACAAGACGGATCATGTTCGTCACCAGAGTCCACACTGGAGAGAAGCCCTTCCAGTGTGCCCAGTGCAGGAAGATATTCAGGCACAGCTCTGACGTGACAAAGCACTGGAGGATTCACCCCAGAGAAAAGCCCTTTAAATGTAGTGAGTGTGGCAAAGCCTTTAACTGCAGTTCCAATCTCCTGAAACATCAGAAAACCCATACTGGAGAGAAGCCATACAGATGTAAGGAGTGTGGAAAGACCTTTGCCTATAGCTCATGTCTCATTCGCCATCAGAAACATCACCCACGGAAGAAGCATTGAACGTGGGGAAGCCACCCACCAGACTCGGAACTTTGTGCCTGTGAGAACATCCTAGCAGGCCTGCCTGGGGGTCCTCTTCCTCTGGAGTCTGAGTGGGCTGGGGGGTCCTGCCACCT
>NW_011476275.1:53926-60947 GCF_000754665.1 Bison bison bison | reverse complement strand
GGGGGGTCCTGCCCTCACCAGAAGACCCACCCAAACCAGGTCAGCAAACACCCAAGCCATACAGAGAATCTCCAGGTTGAGACATCATGATAACAAGCATGCAAACTGCTGTCCAGAGGGCAGGCTTGGACCCGAGCACAGCCCAGCACCTCCCACTGCCGCCTCGCCTGTGGCACCCTTGCTGGCCTCAGCCCTCCCACCGGCTCCTTTGAAGACTGGTCTGCAGACCCTTTGCCCCCTGTGTCCCGAGTCCATCTCCTTGAAGCCTGGCAGGAGGCCCGTGTCCCTGGGCTGGACAGCAGTGCTTCCGCAGTGAGCACTGGGAACCCCACTGTGCCCCCCACCTCAGCTGGCTGTGCCAGCAGTGATGTGCTTTGTCCCGTGCCTTCCCTCCTCTGCTGGAGCACCATTCCTTGACCTTGGCCCCCATCCCCAGGAACTGGACTCCCTGTGTGTCCTCCCGGCTCAACCACCATCCCAGCTGGGCAGCCTGGCTTTCCAGGTGGACCACTCGGGACATTAAATGCTGCCACCATGGGCGCTTCCTGCCCTGGCCATGTCGGCCCCAGGATGTTGATGGCAGCTTGGATCCAGCTTTTGCCTGCATTGCAGCTTTTCAGACACGAGACAGAAGGCCAGCTCTCCGTTCAGGTGAGTTCCACTTCTCCCAGCCTGGCTCCCAGTTCTGTCCCACGTCTTGCACATCCATGTGCTTGCCTGCCTTTGGCTTCCCTCCAAGAGTGGTCTGGCTGGGCCTCCGTGCTCTCCTGGCTGCGAGTGTGGCTTGCCCCAGAATTTTGGCACAGTATAAGAGGGAGGAGGGGCCAGAGGGATGAGGGGCCTGTCATCCAGGAAGTAATACGGCTTTTTATCAGTAAAACGTTGACACCTACATTTTCAGCTGTTTGGACCCAGAAAACTAATAATGACCCTGGTCTTGGGGCCTCCTCCATCAGAAGACAGGAGAGAGTGCTCCCAGTGCAAACGTCTCTCCAGGTTAAGACTCTTGTTCTTTCTAAAAGCTACAGCATTACAACAGCTCTACCTGCACAAGGCACGTCCACTGCACAGCTCAGTGGGCCCTCCTCCTGTACCAGCAGCCCGGCCCCAGGTGTGACCAGGCATAACCTGGCACTGTGATCCTGCTCACACAGTCCCAGATGTGATGTGGCAGAATTGTTCAAACAGGTGCCGGGAGGCTGGCTTAGGGAAAACACACCTGGGATCCTGGTGGGAAAGACTGCTGTAAAGGATGCTACTGGGACATTTGGCAAACCTTGGGTCTAGACTGTCCACCAGTCGGGGAGGGGGGACATCACGTCCAAGCTCCCTGATTTGATGGCCTGCAGCCATCTCAGACAATGTCTTTGTCGTGAAAGATGTCTGCTGTGGTCTTCAGGGCCACAGAACAAGGTCACAGTGTCTGCAGTTTGTTCTCAAAAGGTGAGCAAAGAAGCAATAACAATACCCAGACACTGAGTGAGTGACCACACAGGCTGGCAAACCTTCTCTTAAGGGATGGGTAATAACTGTTCTTGGCTTTGTAGCCATAAGATCTCTGTCACAACTCAGCTTAGCCATGACATGCAACAGCAGTCAGAGCATGGAAACAAACAAGCACGACTCTGTGCCAATAAAGCTTTGTTTTACCAAAGCAGGCGGTGGGCCAGATTTGGCTGATTCTAGATGAAAGGATATGTGACGTGTCCTGGGGGTGTCTGCATCCACTTCAGTTTGGTTTGTTTTTTATTTATTATGGTTTATAATCATGATGAGTATATTGTTTATATGTATATATAAAGTATTGTTGTATAACACGTATTAATACCATAGATAGAAATACATTACATGTACTGTAGAAAAATTAGCACTCTCTGTGTTAGTATGTCTCCCATGTTATTACCAATGGGAAGCATTTTTTGTGGCTACCTAATGATCTGTTAAACAAAAAGCCAACTTAACCATTTCCTAACATGTAGGCTGTTTCTAGGTTAGGTCACTATATACAATGTGGTAAATATCTTTTCCACATTTAGGGCCAACGATGGGTTGCCAGAAATGGACTGATGGATGGAGATCATGCTGGCAAATACCTTCCTCCAGGTTGTGCCCCAGAAGTGCTCCAGCAGCTCACAGACAGCAGGTGAGTTTTAATGTCTCCAGTTTGTTAGAAGAGAAGAAACACTCTAATCTGATGTCTTTGATTTCCGGAGAGGAGGCAGATGCAAAGAGCATGGTCTGTCGAGCGAGGGTTGCTGACGCACCCTCGTGCCTTGGAGACGTGGGACCTCGGCTGGTCCTCATCTCCTTGTGCCTCCAGTCCCCAGAGGTGACATCGGGGCACTGACGGTGCTCAGCCTGGTCACTGCCTGTGTGTGACCTCAGTGCCACGCTGACCCCCAGTTTAGCCACTGTCAGCTCTAGTCACATGTTAGTGTTCTTAGTGGGGGGACATTGGCCCACAGGCATGAGAGGTGGCCGTGCAAGCAGACAGCCTTCAGTGCCTCTCCCAGGAAAACGAGAGAGACACGAGAAAACAATCACGCAGCCCATCTACAATCAGCCACCGGCTCTTCTGCTGCCTGGTGTTTGGTGCAAACTGATGGTCTCATTTCTCATTTCTTCTGAGTTAACCATTACGACACTACACCGCCTCCAAGCACTGAACCCCACACCCTTCAGATATCAATCTGTTTTGATGGTTTTGTTGGCTATTGCTCTTCAAATGAAACTCAAATTCCAGAAAAAGAAAACCTTCTAAGTAACCTGAGTCAAAGAAAAAACCATAATGGAAGTTATAAAATACTTAAACCTGAATGATAATGAAAATACAGATTGCCGTAGAGTAATAAAAATAAAAACAAAAATAAACAGATGGAACCTAATCAAACAAAAGTTCTTGCACAAGGAAAGGAAACCATAAAACAAAAAGACAAGCTACAGAATAGGAGAAAATATTTGCAAATGATTAAACTGACAAGGAATTAATGTCCAAAATATACCGACAGCTCATGTCGCTCAGTATCAAAAAAACAACCCAATCAAAAAATGGCAGATCTAAATAGGCATTTCTCCAAAGAAGACATAAAGATGGCCAACAAACATATGAAAAGAAGCTCAACATCACTAATTATTAGAGAAATGCAAATTCAAACTGCAGTGAGGTATCACCTCACACTGGGTCAGAATGGCCATCATCAGAAAGTGCAAATAATAAATGCTGGAGAGGGTGTGAAGCAAAGAGAGCTCTCCTACATTGCTGGTGGAAATGGAAACTGGTGCAGCCACTGTGGAGGACAGTATGCTGCTAAGTCACTTCAGTCGTGTCCGACTCTGTGTGACCCCATAGACGGCAGCCCACCAGGCTCCCCCATCCCTGGGATTCTCCAGGCAAGAACACTGGAGTGGGTTGCCATTTCCTTCTCCAGTGCGGGAAAGTGAAAAGTGAAAGTGAAGTCGCTCAGTCGTGTCCGACTCTTCAAGACCCCATGGACGGCAGCCTACCAGGCTCCTCTGCCCATGGGATTTTCCAGGCAAGAGTACTGGAGTGGGGTGCCATTGCCTTCTCCGGGAGGACAGTATGGAGGTTCCTTAAAAAATTCAAATTAGAGATACCATATGATCCAGCAATCCCACTCCTGGGCATATATCTGGAGAAAACCATAATTCACTGAGCAGAGGAGTGGATAAGAAGCTGTGGCCCATTCACACAACAAAATACCATCCATCCATAGAAGGAGCTGAGCACCGCCCCCCGCTACAACATGGGTGAGATCCAGAAGCATTATGTTTAGTGTAGGGGCCAGGCACGGAAGGACAAACACTGTATGATTCCACTTATATGAGTTCCACTTCACTATGTGTATTCATATAAATGAATTGCCCTGGAGCGGGCACATGCATAGGAAGTGGAGTAGCAGTCACCAGGTTGGAGGAGGGCCCTGCGGGTTTGGCAGGAACAGCTTCTGTGAGGTAGTGGTGACACGTTCACAACACTGGGAATATTTAATGCCACTGAATTACTTACAATTGGTTAAAATAATAAATATTATGTACTTTTTTACCACAACAAAAAAAGTCTGTTGAATTTGATAGGCTAATAACAAGATGCAGCTTTCTAAAGCTGTCATCCATTTTAGCAACAAAAATGGCATTTTCTGGCAAGTGGAAGATGTGCTGACCCACTGACCCGGAAACATCACTTGCTGACACGCCGTAGCGGAACGCTGGGACACGGGCTAGAGAGACACCTACGGCAGTACTTAACACTGAAGCGGGTAGACGTGCATCAGCGTCTGCGGGTCTCAGACACAGCACTGCGCAAAGACAGGAGAACACGCAGTGTGATTTCAGTCACTAGCTTGTGCAAAGCCAAGAAAACAGCATGTCGTTTGGACGTGCACATGGGGAGAAACAAGAGTCGTTCCCCAGCCGCAGGGCTCAGTGTTTGGTGGCCTCTGCTTCCTGGGGTGGGTGGAAGCCGGGCAGGGTGTGGTCCACCCCCATAATTTCATCATAGCACATACACCCTTAAGAACCAGTCACTTTGTTTCCTCGCGAATCCTGTTGCCAACCAGGGTGGGGTCCCCCGCGCTCCAGAGCAGCGTGGCCCTGTGACACCTTCCAAAGCTGAAACGGCAGAAAGCAAAGAGGCAGTTACCTCGTTAGAACACATCTCACTCAGAGTGCACGAGACAAATCAAGATGACGCCCCCAGACATGGTTAGCAGCCCTGGCACCTTACTGCTGAGCCTGGGTCCAAAGGAAGGAGCTTGGCGCGCCCGCTCTTAGCTGCCTTGGGAGCAGCTGCTGTAGAACAAAGCCTGAGCAAGCTTTTTTTTCACTGTTTGCCTTTATTTTATCAAAGCTAAAATCCTCTGGGTTTGTTGCAAACCAGGTACCAAAAAGCAAAGTGATGTAAAGCGAACTTTCAAAAAGCAGCGGGGACCTCTTTGCCTGGGAACAGAGCTGGGCCATGTCATTGCTTGATGCCTGCCCCACAGACCCTGTGATCGCTCCATCAGGGACCGGTTCTGACGTGCTCATCTGTCCTCCCCTCTGGGTCCTACCCATTTTGCCTTGTTAGAGCGGAGGTCCTCACGAGGGGTGATTTTGCCCTCAGAAGGGGATGCTGGCAATACCTGGGGACACTTTGGTTGTCACAGGCAAGGGGAGGAGTTCTGGTGGTTGGTGGGTGGGAAGCAGGGAAGCTGCTCAGAGCCCAGGATGCTGAGGGTGGGGACCCTCAACTCAGGAAGGGCTGAAGAGTCTCGAGGCCAGAGACAGAAAGTAAGAGCTGTCTGCTGGAGGTGTCAGAAGCTGGAGATCTGGAAGGGAGGCAGCCTTCAGCAGAAGCTTGTGCACTTGAGTGCAGAGAAGCCGATTCAGACTGAGAGGCTGGCAGGGCCCAGGCGCCCCAGACCGTGGGGCAGAGGTGGGCAGGAAAATGGTGACTGGCTGAGAGTAATTAGATCCCCTCAGGTCTCCCCAGCCTTGTAGGAAACAGAAGCCTGCCTCCATCCCTCTGAAACAACGAGCAGGACAGAATGAAGAGGACGGGTGAAAGTCCAGCCCACGGCCACTTCTGTCCACCATCAGGGAGGACACACTCGAGGGTGGTGTGCACACTCATCACCAGCCCCCCTTCCCCAGCCATCTCCCCATCTCTGGAAGCAGCCACCAGCCACACTCTAGCCAGAACCCCAAGGTGTCCTCACACCCACATCCCAACCAGCAGCAGGTACGGTCAGTTCTGTCCCCCACACGCCCTCCCCCAGCCTCTCTCCACCTTGCCCATCTCTTCCTTCTCTCCTGCCTCCCCACTGCCCTGAACTGATCTCAAAGGCACTCTTCACTCCCTGCTCAAGACGGTTTGCTGGCTCCTGGTACAAGGAGAATGAAATCCAGGCTCCAAATTGACTTTAAGACCACTGTCCAGCTTGTTTTGGAGGCAGGGACCTGTCCTGTTCCACACTGTACCCCTGAGCCTGTGTCTCAGGACCTGGTACCAGGTCAGGCAGAGGAGGGCAGGGGGTAACCTTCCAGAACCTACAGGGCTGGGACTCACCTCGAGTCTGGGGCAGGAATCAGCTGCTCAGGCACCTTTTCTCCAGCTCCAAGTGTGCTTCAGCCTCTTTCTCAGTTCTCATCCTAGTCTCACCACCCACCAAGGAAGGTCCCTCCCCACACACTTGGTCCTTCACATGTCCCTGGTTATCCGGTTTCCCTGCTGCCATGGCAGCCACCTGGGACCAGATGTCCCCTCCTCCCTGATGAGATCCTCAGGCCTGGGGCTGTGGCTCCTCTCTTGCTGTCTTCTGTCCTGTACCTGCCCAGACTCAGAAGTAGTCATGGGGAAGTAATTCTGCTGGACATCCATCCCTGGTGGATAGGTTCGTGGAATCCTCCTCCAGCTGTTGCTTTTCCCAACAAAAGTGAGTGAGTCCACTTCTCTTTCTGGTTGTAAGATCTGGGCTGAGAAAGAGACTTAGTGAACATCAGGAAATTCAGGAAGAATTCCATGAAAAGGTTGTGGGAAAATTTGTAACACTCCTCAGGACCTAAAGTTTGGGAACACACTTCAATGGCAGGGTAGTTTAGGGGGCATTTGAGACACCCCAAAAAGAGAGGAGGACTGTCTTCAGCAAGTTCCCTAGCAACTGATGGCCGTCCATGCTAGGGAAAGAGATTCCCCCGAGGATGCTTTGGGTGGAACTTTTCTTCTTGCGGAGGGGAGCACTCCAGTGGCTGTAAGAACTGTGCTTGTAGAATATGTGTGAGCCATCCCTGCCAGGCGCGCGCTGCTCTGGAAGCGTGTGCAACCGGGGACCGAGAGCTCAGCAGACGAACCTGGGGCGACTGACCTCGACAGGCTGCGGGATCCTGTGATCAAAGGCCACAGATATTTGTGGGGCAGGTCCACCGACCTCCGGCCGGCGCCGCACGGGTTAAGGAACTCCCCGCCCCCCGCGGCGCCCCGCCCACCGCCCCGCGAGGTCACCGAGGCAGTGGTCCTCCCAGC